>NW_026705468.1:0-300000 GCF_029867415.1 Vicia villosa
ATTGAGCATCATAACTCTTCTCCTTACAGACCAAAAATGAATGGCGCTGTTGAAGCCGCTAACAAGAACATAAAGAAGATTGTCTAGAAAATGGTCGTCACTTACAAAGACTGGCACGAAATGCTGCCATTTGCTTTACATGGGTACCGTACTTCAGTGCGTACTTCAACAGGGGCAACTCCCTTTTCTCTAGTATACGGCATGGAAGCTGTGCTCCCTGTAGAAGTTGAAATCCCATCAATGAGGGTCCTCATGGAGACTAAGTTATCAGAGGCTGAATGGTGTCAAAGCAGATACGATCAGTTGAACTTAATCGAAGAAAAACGTATGACTGCTCTATGCCATGGACAGTTATACCAAGCAAGGATGAAACAAGCTTTCAACAAAAAGGTTCGACCTCGTGAATTTCAAGAAGGCGACCTCGTGCTTAAAAAGATCTTGTCTTTTCAACCAGATTCTAGGGGCAAATGGTCTCCTAATTATGAAGGCCCGTATGTTGTCAAAAGAGCATTTTCTGGCGGTGCCATGATTCTTACTACCATGGATGGTGATGAACTCCCACATCCTGTGAATGCTGATGCAGTCAAGAAATACTTTGTCTAAAAAAATACAAAAGAACAGCTCGGTAAGTCGAAAACCCGCAAAGGGCGACTTAGGCAAAAATGAGCGTCTCGGTGGACTGAAAACCCGAAAGGGCGGTCCAGGCAAAAATTAGAGACAATAAACAGAAAAAATTCATCCTGGTAGATTGAAAACCTGACAGGGCAATCTAGGCAAAAATTAGGGATTTATGACAAAGTAACTGCATTAGTCTATACTTCGTCACCTGAAAAGTCTGTACTTCATCAAAGGATCTTCAATCAAATCATCGCCAATCTGAAGCAACAAGCACAGTTGGAACTCAAAGTTATTAGAGGGGATAGTGGTTATTGCTTTCAATGTAGCCTTTTCCGCATAATTACCATTTCCGACTTTTGTAAATACTCCATGGAATCACGCCTTTAGCTGATTACCATCCTATTAAATAAATTTGAGCCTTTTGCCCATTTGTTTGCAATCTCTAATTTCTTTCAGCTTGCAAAATGACGCTTTAATTGTGTTATTCGTTTTTGAAAAAAAAGGAAAAAATAAGTTTTAAATGAATTTACTTCACTTTTCTTTTTCAAAATAAAAGCGAAATTTTCCTTTGAGTTGTGAACAACGGAAGGAACATCAGCAGTCGTCTCCATAGGATGAACAAAAAGGATTCTCCTGGAAAAATTGTTGAGACAACGGTATTCTTGTCCCAGAAAAGAATTCTTGAAGCAATTACCCCTCGAGGTAAAGAAGCTCTTCTATCCCCAGTAAAGAAGGTCTTTTATCCCCAGTAACGAAGATTTTCCATCTCCAGTGAAGAAGTTCTTCCATCTCAACAAGAAAAGATGTTTATCTTCCCCAGAGAAGTTTAAAACATGCAACACCATTTATCACCTGTGTTATCTACAACGTGTTGAAAAACATTTGCCAAGTATCTGGTTGTATTGCGGCGTTGGTCCATCTCCAGTATATACTTCATTGTCTGTCAGTTTCGTCAGCATGCATGCGACATTCATGACATTCATCATTCATACATATTTGCATCATTTATGCATTCTTGCATTTTTTCAATAAATTACTTGTTTAGGATATATTTATCCTCAAAAAGAAAAAAGAAAAAAAGAAAGAAAAAAAGAAAAGAAAAGGAAGCAGGTATGGGCGTGTCATCTCTCTAACAGGTTGTCACCCATAAGCAGAAAGAACATCTTCTTTCTCCAGTTCCCCACTGAGATCATTCCTCGTGGAAGAAGGTTGCTTTAGTTTCTCCTCTCAAAACGAAGGAGAAAATACCCATTCGAGTTCATTCCTCATGGGTACAAAGTCTTGTTTGGCCGTTTCTTTCCAATTCATTCTTGGTTAGAACCCTGTCTTTACCAAAGATTCAAATTCCGATTCCCCAAATAGAGTCGTGAAAACAGACAATAAGCAATAGCCTCATCATCCGAGCAGCTTATGTCTCTTCCAAAAGACTTTTCCTCTCTAGGAAATCAATCATGAAGACCATGTGACAATCAGGGCCTTATTACTGTTCACAAGGCTGAATAACCAGTAATTTCCCTAGCAAAGTCTCCAAGATCGTTCTATCACTTGGCTGATAATTGATCATGTCTTCAAAACCACTATCACGAGGCTGGTAGTCGGTAACTTTTGTTCTGGTTATATTATTAAACATGTCTATCCCAATGCTGATAGTCGATAATATTAACCGAACCTTTGAAACTCTTTTACCTTGTCAAGTCTATCACCATGCTGGTAGTCGGTAACACAGTTTCATACCTTTCACCTTCGCATTATTAAACAAGTCTATCCCTATGCTGATAGTCGATAATGTCAATAGGTAAGCTTTTCTTACAAAGCTATCATTCCCCGGTGAAGCATACGCTTGCTTCCCCGAAAAGAAAGAAAACGGATTCTCTTCCTAAAACGGATTGAGGTATCCTTTCCAACCTCTTTTCCCCAGCGGAGTCAGTTTTGATATTCCCTCGGTAAAGATATCCTTGCATCATTCGCAGTTTTGGTATCTTAGGTCCAAAATTTGCGTCTTCTGATATTTAAGTCTCTTCCACCCTATCAAAACGAAGATTTTCAATCTTCATGTCTCAGGTTGAAGAAACTTAAATAGGGGCATCTGTCATACCCCAATTTTTGACCTAAGATACCACCTCATATCATCTGCATATGCATCTTTTGCATCTCTAACAAATTGCATAGCTTGTGTTTGCTACTTGTGACTCAGCAGGATTTAATCAGGAAATCACTCATCAGTACAAGTAATAATCAATTAGGGTTTTGTTCTCCCTTCATTTCAAATGATTTATCTTCATCAACAATCAACATTTGGTCCCCAGAGATTCACTTCAACAAACTCAACAGCTTTGAATCAACTGAATTAGGGTTTTGACTGAAGATAGCATACTCCTGACTTTTGCTCAAGACTTGACCTAATGACTTGGGACATGATATCAAGACCTCAAGTGCATCATTTTGACCTAATCCATTGGCTCATAACATCTCCTACACAAAGATTGATCAGACAAATCCTCAGATCAGGGTTTTGAACTATCAGGGACTGAAATCAGGGATCACATTTGGGAAACCCTAAAAATCCCCAGGAAGTCAATCAAAGGTTTCAATTATCCTCAAATAATCCCTATGACAATATCCCATGGAAATTGCATCTCAATTCAAGACCTACAGTCATCAATTTCATCAGGTCGACAATTAGGGTTTTTTGACCTAATTCACTGAACAACTGACTTTTTAATCAGGACATGGTGCCACAACTCAAACCATGGCTCAATATCCTCTAATGCTTCAATATGGTCCATTCATACTATTCATTTGATGAGGATAGCCTGTTTCATTTGAAATCTCCAGAAACGCGATTCGTCTGAAAAAGTCAACTGTACAAGATCACCATTGACTTTTGGGGAATTTTGGTCAACCATGACTTTTGAAGTTTTGAATCATCAATATATGATATGAGAAGTCATTTGATCAAGGAAAATCAAGAAAATCAATCAAGAATCAAAAAGTCAAAAGTTTGACTTTCCATACTTAGAAAAATTTCTAAGTGTTTTTCATGGTTTTTTCCAAACTTTGAAAGGGAATTTCTCAAAATTTCACCTACAAACTGAAAAAAACTTCCAACATGAAAGTTGTAGATTTTGATCCAATAAACAACTTTGACACATATAAATTTTTTCCATAAGATCAACCATTTAAGAGATATGGTGCTTCAAAGTTGGTACTTTTTGAAAAATCCACTTAAAACTTCATTTTTCTCAAAGTTCATGGATCTTTTTCACCCACTTCCTTAAGGATTTTGAAGAAACTTTCAACTAGGGTTTTGAAGTGTGTAACATGAGCTTTCCAAAATGTCCAAGAGCATGAAAAAATATGGAGTGTAGCTATGGTTTTGAATTTTGACATTAGTGAACTTTTCACTTGAAATTTCAAGCCATTTTTGCAAAGTTATGAACCAATTTGCCAAATAATGCAAGTAATGATACATAGAGGCAATAATTGAATGATATTTTCTGATTTGAAGATCAGAATGGAAGAGGATAGGAAGCTTGGAATTTAACCATGGTTTAGTAACTTTAACCATTTGCATTTAATGTGAAAGATTCCATTTTATCTCTTAAGCCAAATCATCATTCTTGAAGCAACTTGCAAGAGCTCTTCATTCAGAATCCTTGGCCTATAAATAGAGGTCATTACCTCATTCAAAATCACACCAAAACCTCACAAAGCATAGGTTTTCTCTTTCTTTCTTGAATTGCAAGTTTCATGTTTCAAAGTGAGGTAGAAATCCCAACCTCCAAATCCTTGAAGCTATGGCCAAAGTGATGATTCTAGCAAACCATAAACATCATATGGGATGTGTTTGAATCACTCACACCCCCCAAATCACCCTAAATCTCAGAATCACTTTTCAACCACCATGTTTGCATAAAATGAGCCTTAACATATCAATTCTCATACCAGGCCATATCTGTCCAATCTAACCATCCAAACACACTCCATATACTTCATATGAACTGTTCCAACCATTATCCATGATCTGAAACATCAAAATCAGCTAGCTTGATCCTCACTTGAACCATACTGCAGATCGAGTACCATGGATTGATCAAGAGGTTTTCAAATTGCTCCAGGCATCCAAACATGTTCCATAAGGTCCACTGAAGGTGTTCAGATCAAGAAACAACAACTGGAACTCTTCATTTGCAGAATTCGATTCTCAGTTTTGCCATTTTTAAGGTAAGTGCTCATGAACTTCAAACTCTATCATACATGCATCATAAATGAAAAACTAAGTTACCATCTTGTTTCTGCACCATCACTGAATAATAACCCTCAATCAATTGCATCATATCATGATCATACACGATTTCACATTGAAATTCAGTTTTAGGGTTCTTCATGTTCATGTGAAAATTGATAACCTTAGAGCAAAAATAAATGAATTCTAAGATCATCATCATGTTCCTCGTCCAAAACCGAGTGAGATAGACCCTTTGATCAATCAAAACAACACAGATTTGAAGAATTTCAAAATTCAGTTAGGGTTGTGTTCTTGGCGCGTTTTTTGGTTCAGAAATTTCAAATATCAATTTCAAAATATATTTTATTGAACGCGTATGTTTAACAAGCCACAAGCGTGGCTCAGTTGGTCCAGGTTTTGGCATGTGAGAGAGAGGGCGTGAGTTCAAGCCCTATTGGAGACAAAACCATTTTTTTGCAACCTATTTTCTTTCATTTTTTAACAAACTTTAACCATTCATTTAACCAATCAAAATTCATTATTTTCACTTCATTTTTTTTACACTCTTTATTTAATATACATATTTTGACAATGTTAAAAAAAATCATCAAAAAAATATTTATTTGATACATTTTTAATTGGTTTTAAAATGACTTGTTTTTAAGTAATTTTAATACTTTTAAATATTGTTTTTTCATTTGATTTTCAAAGTTAATCACTTGTAAATATTTTTTGAAGCAAACCCTAATCATCTAAGTGTTAATTGAAGACAATCTTCTTGTTTATCTTGATTAAATTGATTTCTTCCAAAATTCAAATCGTTTTAAAAACGAGCGATCACGATTCTTTTCAAAAACGGTAAACCATTTCTTTTTGATTTTCAAAGGAAACTATTGATTAAATCTTTTTAATTGATCAATTGATTTTCAAAACGATGTGGGGCCTCTCGAATATTAGAGAGTATAAGTCCCTTTCGTCTTTCTTTGTACAGTTTTTGTCTTAACAGAAAACTTTTTCCAAATAAACTTCCAAACAGTTTTTTTTAACAAACAAATCTTTCAACTCTTTTTTTAAAACCATCCACCATGTTTTATGAAAATAAAACATGGGCCTCTCGAATATTAGAGAGTATAAGTCCCTTTCCTTTTCTTTATACAGTTTTTCTTTGTACAGAAAACTCTTTCAAAACAAATCTTCAAACCGTTTTTTCAAACAACGCGTCTGTAAATAAACAGTCAACCATGTTTTGTAAATAAAACGGGCCTCCACGTAGGTATAAGTCCCAAGCCCCTTTGTACATACCCACTCTAGTACATGAAATTAGGTATTTCATTGTACGCCTTTTGTACATATCTCAATCAACGTGTTTTTAACTTTGAATAACAAACCAAAAATGAAGGTTTTCTTTAAATCTTCCCAAAAAATATACCATGGGCCTCCATGTAGGTATAAGTCCCAAGCCCCTTTGTAAATACCTGTTTACATAGTTTTGAATAAACTCAAGCGGACCTCTCCCCGAGTGTGAGTCCCGAGCCCTGTGTATACAAATGGATCATGCTTACAGGTATATTTCCTTCATAAACTCCATTATATACACACACTTTGTCATATATATAATTGTTCATACCTGTTCATGTACTTGTGCATGTTTGTTCATACTTGTTCATGTTTGTTCATATGTGTGTTATATATGCTTGTTCAACTTAGTACAACACTAGGTTCCCCATAGCCTCCTATTGGGCTTCGTGCAAAGAATTTCCACTAGTTTAGGTTAGGACATAGAGTATGGTTTCCCGGTGAAATCGCTCTAAGAGCTCAAACCAACTATACCATGCCTCCCCTTGGGCTTTGTACAAACGAGTGACCCTCCCATAGCCTCCTCTTGGGCTTACAATGCAAGGACCCTGGATTGTCCCTCCCATAGCCTCCTCTTGGGCTTACAATGCAAGGACCCTCGGAATAGCCTCCTCTTGGGCTTCGTACAAGGACCCACAGGCTTCTTATAAGCATCCCTAATACCCAAATCAAATACCCTAGAAGATTAGACATTTTTCATCTCTATGCTAGGAGTATCTCTTATATATCATCACAAACAATCAATCAATCAAACTTTTTTGCCACAAGGCTGGCTAATCAATCAAACTGTTTTACCACTGTACTGGATGATTAATCAAAGTTTTTGTCACAAGGCTGACTTCATTGAAACTTTTGCCACGAGGCTGGCTGATTAATTAAAACTTTTTGTCACAAGGCTGACTTCATTGAAAGTTTTTGCCACAAGGCTGGTTAAACAAAAACATCTTTATCATTCTAAGCACCCTAAGTGGCATGGCCCCGGGCTTATAATGAAAAGATTTTCAAACAAAATCAAACAGATGTATGTGATGATATAGATTAGATACATCTAGCATTTAGACGACATTTGTCTATTTTTCTTTGCTTCCACTAGCATAAGTGGGAACTACGATTGCTCTGACTTTCTCAACATCCCTTTGAGAATACGTAGGCACAAGGTCGATCCTTGGCGAGCAAAACAAAACAAAACAAAAAAAAACCATTCAAACCTTAGCACCCGTAGACCCCGAGCTACAGATGCTCTGATTCCCTCTAAGGGATATGTATGCAGAGGATCGCGATGATCTTTGCGAGCATAATCAAACAAACACCTTAGGTCCCACCTCCTTTTCACAAGAACCTCCACCACAACAAGAATGGAATAAAACATAACAAAGAAACCTATAGAGTACTATAGATACGTTGGGTGCTAATACCTTCCCTTCGTATAACCAACCCTCTTACCCAAAGATCTCTCCCCCACTTTTAGGTTATTGCAACTTTTTTCCTTTTCCTCTTTTGGAAACAATAAAAAGTTTGGTCCGTACAAAAGAAAAATCATTTTTTGAGCACTCGAGCCCAAAGAAGGCATCAGGTGTCTCATCCCACAAAAAGAGGAACAAAAACGGTTTTTCGCCCGCGACAATACTGTCTTCCAAAAGTGGTCGATTCCAACAACCAGTACTTTCCATTATGGATGCCATAGAGGTATTCTCCTCAATAACAAACGGGCTCGTTATGTGGTCAATGAGTCTGATTCCAGGCCTGATCCAGCAATCCATAGAGGTATTTTTACATTTCTTTAAAATAAAGCAATCACTAGGGTGGACATTGGTTCGAGCCGGTTCGAGTTCGGGCCCAAAACCTCAATCCGTCTCAACCCTCGGATGACATTTATGGGCCTAATTTTGACAAATTTAATAATCAATTTTTTTGGATTCGGGTTGAAACGAGTTCGGGTAACTAGCCCGGTTTATTTCAGATTTAGTTGATAACTGGGCCAATACAAAATTCAGACCAAATTGCAACTCCAATTGATTTTTTTTCCTACTTTTTAAAATTCTTTTTAACAAGCTAAATTGGGCCACTCAAATTTTCAGTCCAATCACAACCTAATATGAATTTTATTTTAATTTTAAAATTGGAAAAATACCTAATTTTTTATTGATTATCTAATCTAATATACATCTATAAAAATCTAAGTACCTAGAATAGCCAAGTATACCCTTTTGATTTCACGTTAAAACTTTTATGATTCTAGGGATAAAAATGACTATTTAAAGTCTTGCTGTAACCATATTCATTTAGTATTTATTATAGCTGATGTGTCATTTTGTTATGTTTTTTGATTTTATTTTTTAATTTCCAAAATCAAAGACATTCTAGTCTATTGGATTATAATTCAAAATTTACTACAATTATAGCATATCATTACTGCAGCCACCCTATTTTGAACTATTACCAATATCATTTCCATGGAATACGTGAAGACATTTTGCATTTACAAAGTTTATAATTAAAATTACACAACACAGTATGCACTCATTAATTTACATGGCACACTATACAATCTATATATCATCAATAGAACCTCTCACAATCACTCTCAACAACACAATTTATGCTTCCATTCTTCCTCCATCGTTCCACTTCTTCTTCCTCAACGTTCCGGTTAATTGGGAAGTACAATCTGCAACCCACGACCACTGAACGTCAACAAGCCACCGCGTCTCACCCTCACCAGACTGCAGCGTTCCATATCGGACTTCCACCATTCACCGTGTCGAACACAACCGCAGTAAATATAGAACCACCGGAAACGATATCATAATTATTTTTTGTTGCTTCTACTAATTTGTCGATGTTTTGGTGGTTGCAAGATAGCTTCAAGTTGCTGGGGGAATGTAGATGATGAAAGCTCTAATGATAGGGATATTTTCGATCATCACTATAGTTGTTGTTATTGAGTTTTTTCTGTGTAGTGTGTAACACCCTTCTAAACCCCCGCGGAATACAATTTAAATTCAGAGTAAAAACATGTAAAAGGATGCTACAACTCCTTAAATAAAATAAAACATCTATTTGTCATGCTTTCCGAGGAACATAATCACATTATTCAGTAAAACATGTTTAGTACAGCGAAAATAAATCTCATAATATGGATAATGTAAATCTTCAATAAATCATCACCAAAACCACCATAATAATCCAACTAAAATTATCCAATAATTAAAACAAGGATTCATTTAAAATAACTCTAAAACAAGCGTTCCCCATTATTACAAGACCAGCATGCCACCGATACAAAAACTAAACGGACTAGCCTACAAGCTATCCTCACCAAGCACAACGCCGCTTCTCCTTAATCTGAAAATGATCAACAGTAAGGGTGATACATATCACAATTAAACTATATTATGAGTTCATAAATAATAAAACATCATAAGTAAATCATTCACCCTATTGCAATGTATTTTAGATTTCATAAATTATTCACCACCAGTTACGAGTGCAATCAACCACAAACCACATCACCACGATATAACACTAGAAATCTTCCAATCATGTTATAACAACACATATGCAAATGCAATGACTCTATGCATGTGGTACCAATCATGGGATTAACCCATCTCACCGATCCAAACACCACTGGGATACGGCTACCGCCAACTCACTAATTCCACACAATGGGAATTAGCTACCACTTATCCAAATACCACCGGGATACAACCACAAATATGATTATGAATGCGTGCACACATCTAACATACTAATCATCTGCACCGAATCAAGATGAACAATGTCATCACCACATAACTCAGCGAAAGCAACACCGATTAAGATGAACAATATCATCAAAACACAACTTACCGAAAGCAACACCTATTAATATGAACAATATCATCAAAACATAACTCACCGAAAGCAACATCAACATTACAATTATGTTGTCGCAACATCACCACATTGTCACATTCATCAATAGCATTCACATCGCATTTATCAATCACAAATGACATATTACATACAAGACAATCAATATCATTCTCAACAACCACCAAAAACAACATATACATTTGATAAATTTAAGCATCATGTATACATACAATTACCAAAACATATGCAATTAAGAATTATCCATATAGTCTTAACATTTAAGCATATCATCATAATTCAACATATTGAATTATCCACCTATTGTACAACATACATTCATCATGTAACAATCACAACAATGCATAACAATTAGCATTCATCAATTTCATGTATCACAACTAGCACATGTTACACAATACCAATACATGTTATTCTTAAATAACCTTAATCTAAAACATACACATATACAATTACATGTCATTTACACAACCACGTAATAATCAGATCATACAGTGCTAATCAATTCATTTTCATCACAAAGAGCATTTCGTTAGCTTCCTAACGCTTCCAACGACACACAAAACGGACTTACGGTTCAAAAGTTATGGTCTTTACAAAACCTGTAAAAAAAATTGGATAACCTGCGGGAATGCTCAGGCCGACCCATGAGTCGAATCATGCTGCGTGACCCAGATTTTTTTGCCCTTGCGGGTTAGCTCATGCCGACCCTGGCTTCTGTATAGGTCGACTCATGCTGCGTAAAAACCCAAAAATCACCATTTTTCTCCCCCATCCCTCATACAACAACCATTAACCCTTATACAATTTATACCTTCTACTACATTTCTATCACGTATTGGGGTTACCTGGCATCAAGTATGTTCCATAATCAATCAATTTCATCAATTCCTTCAATTTACACACTATAGTCCCAAAACTCCAAAACCTAACAAACATCCAATTTGGAATAAACCAACCTACATATTCAGTTCTATAATTCACAACTAATAATATAGGCTAAAAGGATTAGTCACCCCTTACCTTAGCCAATGTTCTTGAATGCTTTCCTCTTCTTCTTCCTCTGATCATTCACGTACTTCAGAGTTCTTCTTCTTTCTCCTATTCTCTTTCTCTCTAGCCTATTTTCTTTCTTTTTCCCCAAATGAATGTTATGTCTCTAAAACCCTACTTTCCTTACTATCTTTCTTCTAGTCTCATGGGCTTAGTAACACTTTACCACTTATTATTTCTATTTCCAATATTAGGCCCAATTAGCTATTCTCCCATTATTCTTCTAATAATATAATAACTCAATTAGCATAATAACACACAATCAAATAATTATCACACCAAAACTCCAAATAATCTAATTAATAATTTAAATTCCAATTAAATTAAATAATAGAAATTATGAAGTGTTACATAACCTATTATATAAAAATTGTAACTTGTTCCCGTTTATAAAAACTATGGTGTGCCTTCATATTGATATAATTATTTTTCTAAACGAAAATAAGTTGAAATAATTTTTATAAACGGCAATGCCACTTAGGGTGCTTAGAATGATAAAGATGTGCCATCACATACATCTGTTTGATTTTGTTTGAAAATCTTTTCATTATAAGCCCGGGGCCATGCCACTTAGGGTGCTTAGAATGATAAAGATGTTTTTGTTGTTTAACCAGCCTTGTGGCAAAAACTTTCAATGAAGTCAGCCTTGTGACAAAAAGTTTTGATTAATCAGCCAGCCTCGTGGCAAAAGTTTCAATGAAGTCAGCCTTGTGACAAAAACTTTGATTAATCAGCCAGTATGGTGGCAAAACGGTTTGATTGATTAGCCAGCCTTGTGGCAAAGAAGTTTGATTGATTAGCCAGCCTTGTGGCAAAAAAGTTTGATTGATTAATTGTTTGTGATGATATAGAAGAGATACTCCTATCATAGAGATGATAAATGTCTAATCTCCTAGGGTATTTGATTTGGATATTGGGGATGCTTATAAGAAGCCCGTGGGTCCTTGTACGAAGCCCAAGAGGAGGCTATCCGAGGGTCCTTGCATTGTAAGCCCAATAGGAGGCTATGGGAGGGACAATCCAGGGTCCTTGCATTATAAGCCCAAGAGGAGGCTATGGGAGGGTCACTCGTTTGTACAAAGCCCAAGGGGAGGCATGGTATAGTTGGTCTGAGCTCTTAGAGCGATTTCACCGGGAAAGCATACTCTATGTCCTAACCTAAACTAGTGGAGATTCTTTGCACGAAGCCCAATAGGAGGCTATGGGGAACCTAGTGTTGTACTAAGTTGAACAAGCACATATATCACACATGTGAACAAACATGAACAAGTATGAACAAATATGAACAAACATGAACAATTGTATATATGACAAAGTGTGTGTGTATAATGGAGTTTATGAAGGAAATATACCTGTAAGCATGATCCATTTGTATACACGGGGGCTCGGGACTCATACTCGGGGAGAGGTCCACTTGAATTTATTCAAAGCTATGTAAACAGGTATTTACAAAGGGGCTTGGGACTTATACCTACATGGAGGCCCATGGTATTTTTTTGGGAAGATTTAAAGAAAACCTTCATCTTTTGGTTTATTATTCAAAGTTAAAAAACAGATTGAGATATGTACAAAAATGTGTGTGTGTACAATGAAATACCTAATTTCATGTACAGGAATGGGTATGTACAAAAGGGGCTTGGGACTTATACCTACGTGGAGGCCCGTGTTTTATTTTATAAAACATGGTTGATTGTTTATTTACAGACGCGTCGTTTGAAAAATTGTTTGAAGATTTGTTTGAAAAGTTTATTCTGTTTGAAGAAAAACTGTACAAAAAAAAGAAAAGAAATGGGACTTACACTCTCTAATATTCGAGAGGCCCCTGTTTTATTTTCATAAAACAGGGTGGACAGTTTTTGAAAAAAAGGTGTGAGATTTATTGTTTTAAAAACAGTTTGAAAAGTATTGTTTTGAAAAAAGTTTTCTGTACAAAGAAAAACTGTAAAAGGAAAAAAAGAGTGAGTCTTATACTCTCTAATATTCGAGAGGCCCCACTTCATTTTGAAAATCATTTGATCAAAAAAAAAAAGATTTAATCAAAAAGAAATGGTTTATCGTTTTGAAAAGAATCGCGATCGCTCGTTTTAAAACGATTTGAATATGAAAGAAATCAACTTAATTAAGTTTAAAACAAGTTTTAATGCTTAATTAAGACCTAAGTGATTAGGGTTTGATCACAAAATATTTACAAGTAATTAAGTTTGAAAAATCAAATGAAAAAAACAAATTTTAAAGTATTAAAAATACTTAAAAATATGTCATTTTAAACTTAATTAAAATGTATTAAATTAATATTTTTTTGTGATTTTTTTGGATGTTCTTAAAATATACCTATTAAATAAGAAGTGTAAAAAAAATGAAGTGAAAATGATGAATTTTGATTGGTTAAATAATTAATTGAAGTTGTAAAGAAATTGAAGAAAAATAAGTGATAAAAAATTGGTTTTGTCTCCACAAGGGTTTGAACCCACGCCCTCATGCTTGCCAATCAAAACAATGACCAACTGAGCCACGCTTGTGGCTTGTAACATATACGCCTTCATTTAATTATATTTTGAAATTGATATTTGAAATTTCTGAACCAAAAAACGCGCCAAGAACACAATCCCAACTGAAATTTGAAAATCTCTAAAACTGTGTTGTTTTGATCAAGGGAATAGCCTATCTTGCTCGATTTTTCACCAGGAACATGATGGTACCATTTAATTTCATTTATTTTTGCTCTAAGATGATTAATTCTCTGATGAACACGAAGAACCCTAATATGACAAATCATTGTGAAATCGTGTATGATCATGATATGATGCAATTGATTGAGGGTTAATGAGCCATATGTATGCAGAAACATGATGGCAAAGCAATATTTCATTTATGATGCGTGCAAATATGAGTTTGAAGTTCAAGAGCTCTTACCTCAAAAACGGCAAAGCTGGAAATCGAATTTGAGCCTGGAGGTGTTACAGATGTTGTTGCTCAATCTGGACAGCTTCAATGAACCTTATAGAACATGTCTGGATGCTTGGAGTGAATTGAAAACCTCTTGATCACCTTGTGGTACCCGAACTGCAGTTTAGCTCAAGTGAGGATCAAGCTAGTTGATTTTGATGTTTCAGATCATGTATGATGGTTGGAACAGTTCATGTGATGTATATGGAGTGTGTTTGGATGATTAACTTGGACAGATATGGCCTGGTATGAGAATTGATATGTTAAGGCTCATTTTATGCAAATATGGGAAGTGAGGTAGTGATTCTGAGTTTTAGGTGTTTTTGGGGTGTATGGATGGATCAAACACATCCCATATGATGTTTGTGGCTTGTGGGAAGCATCACTTGGCTCAGAACTTGCAAGGTTTAGAGGTTGAGTTTTCTACCTCTTTGAAAACCATGAAACTTGCATTCTAAGAAAGGAAGAGAAAACCTATGTTTATGAGGTTTTGGTGTGAATTTGAATGAAGTTTGGACCTCTATTTATAGGCCATGGATTCTGAACTCCAAGCTTTGCAAGTTGATCAAAGAATGGTGATTTGGCATTTGGAGATAAAATGGAATCTTTACATTAAATGCAAATGGTTAAAGTAACTAAACCATGGTTATTTTGGCCAAGCTTCTTATCTCTTTCCTATCTGATCTTAAACCAGAAAATATCTCTCAATTATTGCTTCTATGCATCATTGCTTGGATTATAGGTCATGTAGTCTTGAAACTTAGTGAAAAATGGTGAAAATTCAAGTGAAAAAGTTCACTAATGTCAAAATTCAAAACCATGGCTACACTCCATATTTTTTCATGCTCTTGGACATTTTGGAAAGCTCATGTTACACACTTCAAAACCCTAGTTGAAAGTTTCTTCAAGATCCTTAAGGAAGTGGGTGAAAAAGATCCATGAACTTTGAAGAAAATGAGATTTCAAGTGAAGTTTTTCAAAAAGTACCAACTTTGAAGCACCATATCTCTTAAATGGTTGATCCTATGGAAAAAATTTATATGTGTCAAAGTTGTTTACTGGATCAAAATCTACAACTTTCATGTTGGAAGTTTTTTTCAGTTTGTAGGTGAAATTTTGAGAAATTCCCTTCCAAAGTTTGGAAAAAACCATTGAAAAACACTTAGAAATTTTTCTAAGTATGAAAAGTCAAACTTTTGACTTTTGATTCTTGATTGATTTTCTTGATTTTTCTTGATCAAATGACTTCTCATATCATATATTGATGATTTAAAACTTCAAAAGTCATGGTTGACCAAAATTCCCCAAAAGTCAATGGTGATCTTGTACAGTTGACTTTTTCAGACGAATCGCGTTTCTGGAGATTTCAAATGAAACAGGCTATCCTCATCAAATGAATGGTATGAATGGATCATATTGAGGTATTAGAGGATATTGAACCATAGTTTGAGTTGTGACACCATGTCCTGATTAAAAGGCAGTTGTTCAGTGAATTAGGTCAAAAACCCTAATTGTCGACCAGATGAAATTGATGACTGTGGATCTTGAATTGAGATACAATTTCCATTGTATATTGTCATAGGGATTATTTGAAGATGATTGAAACCTTTGATTGACTTCCTGGGGATTTTTAGGGTTTCCCAAATGTGATCCCTGATTTCAGTCCCTGATAGTTCAAAACCCTAATTCTGAGGATTTGTCTGATCAATCTTTGTATAGGAGATGTTCTGAGCCAATGGATTAGGTCAAAATGATGCACTTGGGGTCTTGAGGTCAAGTCCCAAGTCTTTAGGTCAAATCCTGAGCAAAAGTCAGGAGTATGCTATCTTTAGTCAAAACCCTAATTTGCTTGATTCAAAGCTGTTGAGTTTGTTGAAGTGAATCTCTGGGGACCAAATGTTGATTGTTGATGAAGATGATTCATTTGAGATGAAGGGAGAACAAAACCCATATTGATTATTACTTGTACTGATGAGTGATTTCTTGATTAAATCCTGCTGAGTCACAAGTAACAAACACAAGCTATGCAGTTTGTTAGAGATGCAAATGATGCATATGCAGATGATATGAGGTGGTATCTTAGGTCAAAAATTGGGGTATGACAGATGCCCCTATTTAAGTTTCTTCAACCTGAGACATGAAGATTGAAAATCTTCGTTTTGATAGGGTGGAAGAGACTTAAATATCAGAAGACGCAAATTTTGGACCTAAGATACCAAAATTGCGAATGATGCAAGGATATCTTTACCGAGGGAATATCAAAACTGACTCCACTGGGGAAAATAGATCGGGAAGGATGCCTCAATCTGTTTTAAGGAAGAGAATCCATTTTTGTTCTTTTCGGGAAAGCAAGTGTATGCTTCACCGGGGAATGATAGCTTTATAAGAAAAGCTTACCTATCGACATTACCGACTATCAGCACAGGGATAGACTTGTTTAATAATGCGAAGGTGAAAGGTATGAAACTGTGTTACCGACTACCAGCATGGTGATAGACTTGACAAGGTAAAAGAGTTTCAAAGGTTTGGTTAATATTACCGACTATCAGCCTTGTGATAGACATGTTGAATAATATAACCAGAACAAAAGGTTACCGACTACCAGCCTCGTGATAGCGGTTTTGAAGACATGATCAATTATCAGCCGAGTGATAAAATGATTCTGGAGACTTTGCTAGAGAAATTACTGGTTATTCAGCCTTGTGAACAGTAATAAGGCCCTGATCGCCAAATGGTCTTCATGATTGATTTCCTTGAGAGGAAAAAGTTTTTGAAAGAGAAATAAGCTGCTCGGATGATGAGGCTATTGCTTATTGTCTGTTTTTCTTGACTCTATTTGGAGAATCGGAATTTGAATCCTTGGTAAAGACAGGGTTCTAACCAAGAATGAATTGGAAAGAAACAGTCGAACAAGACTTTGTTCCCATGAGGAATGAACTCAAATGGGGATTTTCTCCTTTGTTTTGAGAGGAGAAACTAAAGCAACCTTCTTCCACGAGGAATTATCTCAGTGGGGAACTGGAGAAAGAATGTGTTCTTTTTGCTTATGGGTGACGACCTACTTGGAGAGATGACACGCCCATACTTGTTTCTTTTCTTCTTTTTTTTTCTTTTCTTCTTTTTTTTTTCTTTCTTTTTGAGGATAAATATATCCTAAACAAGTGATTTTAAAGCAAACATTGAAAAATGCAAGAATGCATAAATGATGCAAATATGTATGAATGATGAATGTCATGAATGTAGCATGCATGCTGACGATACTGACAGACAAAAGAGTATGTACTGGAGAGGGACCGACGTCGCAATACAACCAGATACTTGGCAAATGTTCTTCAACACGGTGTAGATAACACAGGTGATGAATGGTGCTGCGTGCTTTAAACTTCTCTGGGGAAGATAAGCATCTTTTTTGAGATGGAAGAACCCTTTTACTGGAGATGGAAGATCTTCGTCACTGGGGATAAAAGACCTCCTTTACTGGGGATAGAAGAGCTTCTTTACCTCGAGGGGTAATTGCTTCAAGAATTCTTTTCTGGGACAAGAATACCGTTGTCTCAACAATTTTTCAGGGAGAACCCTTTTGTTCATTCTACGGAGACAACTGCTGATGTTCCTTCCGTTGTTCACAACTCAAGGAAAATTTCGCTTTTATTTTGAAAAAGAAAAGTGAAGTAAATTCATTTAAAACCCCTTTTTTTTTGTGTTTCAAAAGCGAATAACACAATTAAAGCGTCATTTTGCAAGCTGAAAGAAATTAAAGATTGCAAACAAATGGGCACAAGGCTCAAATTTATTTAATAAGATGGAAATCAGCTAAAGGCATGATTCCACGGAGTATTTACAAAAGTTGGAAATGGTAATTATGCGGAAAAGGCTACATTGAAAGCAATAACCACTATTCCCTCTAATAACTTTGAGTTCCAACTGTGCTTGTTGCTTCAGATTGGCGATGATTTGATTGAAGATCCTTTGATGAAAAGACTCCTCAGGTGACGAAGCACGGACTGATGCAGTTACTTTGTCATAAATCCCTAATTTTTGCCTAGATTGCCCTTTCAGGTTTTCAATCTACCAGGATGAATTTTTTCTGTTTTTGTCTCTAATTTTTGCCTGGACCGCCCTTTCGGGTTTTCAGTCCACCGAGACGCTCATTTTTGCCTAAGTCGCCCTTTGCGGGTTTTCAACTTACCGAGCTGTTCTTTTGTATTTTTTTTAGACAAAGTATTTCTTGACTGCATCAGCATTCACAGGATGTGGGAGTTCATCACCATCCATGGTTGCAAGAGTCATGGCGCCGCCAGAAAATGTTCTTTTGACAACATACGGGCCTTCGTAATTAGGAGACCATTTGCCCCTAGAATCTGGTTGAAAAGACAAGATCTTTTTAAGCACGAGGTCGCCTTCTCGAAATTCACGAGGTCGAACCTTTTTGTTGAAGGCTTGTTTCATCCTTGCTTGGTATAACTGTCCATGGCATAGAGCAGTCATACGTTTTTCTTCAATTAAATTCAACTAATCGTATCTGCTTTGACACCATTCAGCCTCTGATAACTTAGTCTCCATGAGGACTCTCATTGATGGGATTTCAACTTCTACGGGGAGCACAGCTTCCATGCCGTATACTAGAGAAAAGGGAGTTGCCCCTGTTGAAGTACGCACTGAAGTACGGTACCCATGTAAAGCAAATGGAAGCATTTCATGCCAGTCTTTGTAAGTGACAACCATTTTCTGGACGATCTTCTTAATGTTCTTGTTAGCGGCTTCGACGGCGCCGTTCATTTTTGGCCTGTAAGGAGAAGAGTTATGATGCTCAATCTTGAATTCCTCACACAATTCTTTCATCATCTTGTTATTCAAGTTCGAACCATTGTCAGTAATGATCTTGCTGGGAATACCATATCGGCAAATGATGTTGTTCTTGATAAACCTTACAACCACCTGTCTTGTAACATTGGCGTAAGACGCTGCTTCGACCCATTTAGTGAAGTAATCAATTGCTACCAAGATGAAACGATGACCGTTTGAAGCTTTCGGTTCGATCATTCCAATCATATCGATACCCCACATGGAGAAAGGCCACAGAGATGAGAGAACATTGAGTAGAGTCGGTGGCACATGGATCTTATCTGCGTAGATCTGGCACTTGTGACATCTCTTCACGTGTTTGTAACAGTCAGATTCCATTGTCAACCAATAGTATCCTGCTCTTAAGATCTTTTTGGACATTGCATGCCCATTTGAATGAGTTCCAAAGGACCCTTCATGCACTTCATGCATTAACATGTCTGCTTCGTGTCTGTCCACGCATCTGAGCAAAACCATGTCGAAATTTCTTTTGTATAGCACATCTCCGTTTAGGAAAAAACTGCCAGAAAGTCTCCTTAGAGTTTTCTTATCTTTGTTTGATGCCCCAAGTGGATACTCTTGAGTTTGAAGGAAGCGTTTGATGTCGTGGAACCACGGTTTATCATCGATGACTGCTTCAGTTGCAAACACATAGGCGGGCCTTTCAAGGCGCGTAATTCTGACTGTAGGCATATCATTCCAATGATTGACTTTGAACATGGAAGATAAAGTAGCCAAGGCGTCTGCCATTCGATTCTGATCTCGAGGAATATGATGCAATTCAACCTTGTTGAAGAAAGTCAACAGACGTCTTGCATAATCTCTGTAAGGAATCAAGCCAGGGTGGTAAGTTTCCCACTTGTCTTTGATTTGGTTGATCACGAGAGCTGAATCTCCATATATGTCTAGGATCTTGATCCTTAAGTCAATGGCTTCTTCGAGACCCATGATACAAGCTTCATATTCTGCGATGTTGTTGGTGCACTCAAATAGCAATCTGGCGGAGAACGGGATATGAGTACCCTTGGGAGTGATGATGATTGCCCCAATTCCATTGCCAAAAGCGTTTACTGCTCCATCAAAAATTAGGCCCCATCTTGATCCAGGTTCAGGACCTTCTTCAGGTAACGGTTCGTCACAATCTTTCATCTTCAAGTACAAGACATCTTCATCAGGAAAGTCAAGCTTGAGAGATTGATATTCATTAATTGGTTGATGCGCCAAATGATCGGCAAGGATGCTTCCTTTAACTGCTTTTTGAGCACGGTACTCAATGTCATACTCAGATAACAGCATTTGCCATCGGGAAATCCTTCCTGTTAAGGCAGGCTTTTCAAAGACATACTTGATCGGATCCATTTTGGAGATTAACCAAGTAGTATTGTTGATCATGTATTGGCGGAGACGTTTTGAAGCCCAAGCCAAAGCACAACACGTTTTTTCGAGCATGGAGTAACGAGACTCACAGTCTGTGAATTTCTTACTCAGGTAATAGATGGCATGCTCCTTCTTACCGGTTTCATCTTGCTGCCCAAGCATACAGCCCATGGATTCTTCCAACACGGTAAGGTACATGATTAGTGGTCTTCCTTCAACTGGAGGAATCAATATTGGTGGTTCTAACAGGTACTCTTTGATACTGTCAAATGCTTTCTGGCAATCTTCAGTCCATACAACCCCTTGATCTTTGCGGAGAAGCTTGAAAATCGGCCCACATGTAGCAGTCATTTGAGAGATAAACCTGGAGATATAGTTCAATCGTCCGAGAAATCCTCTTACTTGCTTTTCAGTTTTTGGTGCAGGCATCTCTTGAATAGCTCTGACTTTGTCGGGATCTACTTCAATACCTCTTTGGCTGACAATGAAACCTAAGAGTTTTCCAGATCTAACCCCAAAAGTACATTTGTTAGGATTCAAGCGAAGCTGATATTTCCTTAGTCGTTGAAACAACTTCAAAAGGTATTCAATATGTTCTTCTTCTGTGCTGGACTTGGCTATCATGTCGTCCACATAAACTTCTATTTCTTTATGCATCATGTCATAAAAGAGAGTAGTCATTGCCCTTTGGTAAGTTGCGCCTGCATTCTTTAATCCAAACGGCATCACTTTGTAGCAAAAGGTACCCCATGGGGTGATGAAAGATGTCTTCTCCATGTCTTCGGGAGCCATCTTGATCTGATTATAACCGGAGAACCCGTCCATAAAGGAAAAGACGTTGAACTTAGCGGTGTTATCAACCAGCATGTCGATATGAGGTAAAGGAAAGTCATCTTTGGGACTGGCTTTGTTCAAGTCACGGTAGTCAACACACATTCTGACTTTGCCATCTTTCTTCGGAACTGGCACTATGTTGGCCAACCATTGAGGATACTCAGAGGTGACAAGAAAACCTGCGTCGAGTTGCTTCTGAACTTCCACTTTGATCTTGTTAGCCATATCAGGGTGAGTCCTTCGCAATTTCTGCTTAACTGGCAGACATTCTGGCTTTAATGGCAAGTAATGCTGAACAATATTGGTATCCAAACCAGGCATGTCTTGGTAGGACCAGGCAAACACGTCAACATATTGTTTGAGAAGGTCTGTCAACTTACTCTTGATATCAGCATCAAGCAGCGATCCAATGGTCACTTCTTTTTTGTCTTCTTCAGAACCCAAGTTAATCTTTTCTAAAGGCTCTTTGTGAGGCAGAATGGCTCTTTCCTCGTGCTTAAGTAATCGAGAGATCTCGTCCGGGATCTCCTCTTCTTCCTCTTCTTCGGCTTCGAACACAGGAAACTCAAAGTTGGGAGGGGGCATAGGGTTATTGCATTCAATGGGTTTATCAATAGTAAATCTGCACATGTGATTTATATTTATTTTAGAAAATTTATGAATGCAAGAGTGTATGCAGATTTTTTTGAAAAGCTTTTTTTTCTTTATTTTGGTTTTTTAGGATTACCATTTCCAGAGAAAGCAAAAATAAAAACATATAATGTAGGGAATTCAAAATGACACTTTATTTATGATTCATTTTTGAAACAAAGCCCTAAACACAAACTCATTTGTCTTGGGCAGGACAAAGAGGGAAACTTTTAAAACAAAGCCCTATACACAAAGTTATTTGGGC
Source organism: Vicia villosa (assembly GCF_029867415.1). NCBI lineage: Eukaryota > Viridiplantae > Streptophyta > Magnoliopsida > Fabales > Fabaceae > Vicia > Vicia villosa. The sequence goes on from NW_026705468.1 coordinate 22,029, forward strand.
GGAACATTTAAAAGCAAAGCCCTATAAAACATCTCTCTGCTTTGGGCAAGGCAGGTGATAACACGATTTTATATCGTATATTTAGCCTAAAATCCATAGATATTTATAGCATTTTCCGTTTATTATGTTAATTTATTATGATATTACGCGTGTATTTGCTTTATTTCAGGTTTTACACTTCAATTTCGACTATTTGCGAAAAGGAAAGAAAATTGAGCTTAAATGACCAATATTTATGCCTAAAAGATGAAAAGGGAGTGCTGAAGTGAAAGAAGGGTGCAATTAGGACCCAAAAAGGCCCAAAAGAGATATTCAGCCCACCATGAATCAAAAGGCGCGTGGCCCAGACCTGCAAGCAAGTGGAGACGCACGTCTCCACGTTCTCTTCAGCCACGTCACCAAGAGGAGACGCCCGTCTCCAACTGCCCAAGATTTTCTCCACTTGAGACGCACGTCTCAAGTCTTTCTGAAGAAACGGAGACCCACGTCTCCACGCCCAGTCTGCAGAAAGTTCCTCAATTCACGGATTCCAACTGCAAACCTCCTCCTATAAATAGGACCTGCTATCCCACTTCCAAAGGGGTCCGATTTCCTGCCAACGAAGTGCTGCCGAAATTGTACCGCGAACTGTTTTTCCTTATTCTGCTTTCATTTAACCGTCTATTTTCTCACAACGATTTCTACACTGGAAATTGTTGTGAACTTTTCATAGATCTAGCCTTACGTTAGGTTTATCGCTTTATTTTCCTTGTTTTTATTTTCTGCCATTTAAATTCCGAAGAACGATCCAGCCAACCTGTGGTGGAAGTTCGAGTACTTCAAGATTCAATTCAATCCAGATTTATTTTAATTCAGGTTTTTTATTTACCGCCTTATTTATATTATTTATTTGCATGATATATTATATGCCATTTAATATGCTTATTATTATGAACCGAACCGATTTATGCATGTTTAATCGTATTAATATGTCTGGCTAAAATACTAAAGGTGTCGGTATGTAGAGTAAGTTAACCGTAGGGGTCCGAAATAAATTGGCTTAAATTATGTTTTATTAATTATCACTTATTTTTGGTTTATATGTCTAGTTTGATTAGTAAGTCTTAAAACCAATAGAGCGAAAGTTTGAGGGATTAGGACGGTCAAAGGTTAAAATCAATAGAGCGAAAGTTTGAGATCTTTAACTGGATAGTAGACATAGGACATTAGTTTTAAGGATGGCGAAAGCGTATTAAAACTAATTGGAACTTATTTATTTTCAAAAATTGTTTTTACACTCGAGCGGGATGGCGAAAGCGTACGTTAGGGATATTAGCATGTTCCGAGTCAACAGAGCGAAAGTTTGAGATTAGGAGATTTAAATAGATAACGACCTCGTAAAATAGGCATTTTATTAATTACATTGTTTCCAAAAAGCTCTTCTAAAATCTAATGGGATGGCGAAAGCGTACATTAGGATTAGGATAGTAGTCTGACTCAACAGAGCGAAAGTTTGAGACGAGGATTTTTAACCAATTGCAATTAGTAAAGATTTTTAATTTAATTATGCAAAAGCCAATGGACCTTCGGATTACCTTTAGTTAAACGAAATACATACTGATACCTGTCTTTTATTATTATTCTTTATTCTCTCACAATCACTTTCCCTTAGGAACAATCGAAATTTTAGTACTCCTAGCTTTACATAGTAACCTTAGATAACGGTAGATCGATTCATAGTCCCTGTGGATTCGATATCTTTTAAAACTACACGACACGACTGTGCACTTGCAGTTATCAGATTTATAGACACGTAAAGTCGCGATCAGCAGGAGGTCAAAATAACAGCGAGGTGATTACTTTGAGCGGCGAACAACATTCGGAACGTCGACAGCTTTCCAGTAGCAACGAACTCCTCTGTGTATTATGTATTCAGGAAAATTCTCCCCAGAATTATCTTCAGCATTGACATTGACCGCTGGTCGAGCAGGATTTGAAGGTCCTGGTTTGTCAACCTTGTTCTTTGTAGAGTCGAAACGGTCTTCTTCTACTTCTTGAAGAGCATAAGATGAGTCACAATCTCCAGAATTTTCAGGATGTACTTCCCAGTCTTCAGGATGAAGAGACTCATTGTCAGCGACACTTTCTGAGTCAGTTGCGGGATCATCTTCCCCTTCATCTTCAAAAATGGCATTTATGTGATAATAACCATCTTCAGGGTTATCAATCTTGGCAGATGCGTTGAATCCGAAATCTTCAGTAATTTCAGGCTGCTGAGAAAATTGACAGGGCTGATAAACCTCTTCTGGCTGACTATTATATTCAAAGGAATCTCCCCATCCAGTTGGTTGGATATCCTCAATCGCAATCTTGTAACTTTCAGGTGCAGTGTATTTCACCATATAATCATATTTTCCACTTGGTTGTCCCAAGGTGTCCCAGATCTCTGCAGGAACAGGTTCAGTTTCATTGCCTTTGGATTCCTCTGAAGGAGGATGTGGTTCTTCCGGAGATATGTATCCCGAGTCATTGAGATAACATTTCCATTCTTCTTCAGGATCAGGTAGACCTTCTTCGATGCATTCTTCAATAAGGACATTAACCTCTTGAGGAATTGGGTTAAGGAACCCTCCACTAATGAATGTTTCTTTGATCGGACGAAGGGTTTCATCCTTCTTAGTGCAGTTTGAGAATGTTGGTGAACATTCGAGACCTGCTCTAGTTTCATTCTTGGTAGGGATCACAACTTGCCCCCAGCCAGTGGTAGTTCCATCCTTTACTACCTTTACCGCCTCTTTGTAAGAAGAGATCGATGCTTTCTTCTTGGAAGATTCGTCTTCTAAAGAGAGCCCTTGGAACTGAGTTCCTTCCACATCATCGGCACTGATAAAAGAGAAATTGGATAAATGACTCACCATCAAGGCTTGTTCTCCACTTATCGTTACCAATTTTCCATTTGTTACAAATTTTAACTTCTGATGGAGCGTAGAAGTTACTGCCCCTGCTTCATGGATCCATGGTCGTCCTAACAGACAGCTATAAGCAGCTTGAATGTCCATGACCTGGAAGGTGATTTGAAATGTATGTGGACCAATTGTCATGGGAAGGTTGACTTCGCCGATAACAGATTTTCACGATCCATCAAATGCTTTGACTACCACACCACTGAACTTCATAGGCATTCCTTGATAAGACAAACGAGCAAGAGTCGTCTTCGGCATCACATTCAAGGAAGATCCGGTGTCTACCAACACATTGGACAAAGAGTTTGACTGACAGTTCATAGAAATGTGCAAAGCAAGATTGTGATTTCTGCCCTCCTCGGGGAGTTCTTCATCACAGAAGCTTAAATTGTTACAAGCTGTTATGTTGGCTATTATCCCATCAAAGTGGTCAACAGTCACATCATGGTCTACAAAAGCTTGATCCAAAACTCTCATCAGGGCTTCCCTGTGTGCTTCAGAGTTTAAAAGCAATGAAAGTATTGAGATTTTTGAAGGAGTCTGCATAAGCTGATCCACAATCTTGTATTCACTTCTTTTGATAAGCTTCAAAATTTCATCAAAGTCAGGATTCACATTGGTTCCACTGGATTGACCAACATCAGTGTTTGTATTACTGACAGGAGTTTCCACAGGATTCCCTACTGGTGTACTGATAGAATTTTGCCCGGTAGCAGGAGCAACAGGCTGCTTTGAAGGTAGTGGAGTATACACACGTCCACTTCTTGTTACTCGGCTTACATCGGCGATATTCACGACAGATGAAAGAGTAGGTAAAGGAACTTCTTGTCCATTCTTTATCATTGTTGCATTGTAGTCGTATGGAACTGCCTTGTCAGAGTCATAAGGAACAGGTCCAGGTAGACAAATGATCAAAGGAGCAACAGGAACCTTCGGCTTGTTGTAAGTAACTTCCATGCGCTCAGGCATGTTGAAATGAGGAACGATGACGTTAACTGTAGGCATTTCCGAGTTGATATCTGAGACTAAAAGCTCATGCGGATAACATCCTATCATGTTAACTTCATTTTCATCCCTATTTCTGTAGATCTGAATAGTACCATTATCCAACAGAACTTGAAGATCTCTTCTCACAATCGAACATCCATGAGAATCTACACAACATATGCTACAGGAACCATAGTGATGCTGGCGAAAATTCTGCCCTCGACAGAGAGTGGCGTGCATTTGTACCAAATCGGCTCTTGAGAAATTGATATTATAGACTCGATATGGACCAGGACATCCATACACCATGTTTACAACATGCCCTCCATGATTGGGCAGCGGATTTGCTTGCACATTTGGATTCAAATTTCTGAAAGAGAGGAGATTAGATCTTACCAACCTCTGAACTTCATGTTTCAAAGCTATGCAATGCTCAAGATCATGGCCAGGCGCTCCTTGATGATAAGGGCATGAGACCTCAGCTTTGTACCACCATGGTAGTTTCTCAGGTACGGGTGGTGGTGCTTTAGTTTGAACGAGACCTCTTTCAATCAAAGCAGGGTACAATTCTGTGTAGGTCATTGGAATCGGATCAAACTGTGGAGCTCTTTGTACACGGTTCTGATTATTGTTAAGCTGCTGAACCTGTGGTCGAGGCTGTTGCAGAAACTGCGGAGTAAACCCCGGATTCGGTGCAGTATTAACGACTGGTGCGATAGCAGCTACCTGTCGTTGACGATTGACATTTCCTCTTGGCTTTCCTTGGGATACCATGTCAACACTTTGTTCCTTCTTCTTTGGGAAACCACTTCCGTACTTTTTGGTTCCACTCGAAGATCCACCTTCTTTAGTTAGACGTCCGGTTCGGACTCCTTCTTCTAGACGCATCCCCATGTTTACCATTTCGGTGAAATCACTTGGAGCACTAGCAATCATGCGTTCATAGTAAAACGGACTGAGAGTATTCAAGAAGATCTTTGTCATCTCTTTCTCTTTTAACGGTGGATTAATCTGAGCAGCAGTTTCTCTCCATCGTTGGGCATACTCTTTGAAAGCTTCATGGTCTTTCTGAGCCATGGATCGAAGCTGATCTCTGTCCGGAGCCATATCCGAGTTATACTTGTATTGTCGGACAAAGGCCTCACCTAGGTCATTGAATGTTCGAATATTAGTGCTATCCAAGCCTGTGTACCACTTCAGTGCGGCACCGGTCAAACTGTCTTGAAAGTAATGGATAAGCAACTGATGATTATCTGCATAAGTAGACATCTTTCTGGCATACATCACAAGATGACTTTGTGGACAAGAACTTCCTTTGTATTTCTCAAAGTCTGTGACCTTGAACTTAGCTGGTATTTGTACACTGGGAACCAAACATAGCTCCTGGGCATTCTTTCCAAACAAATCTTTGCCACGAATAGCTTTGACTTCCAGCTGAATCTTGTTGAACTGCTCTTGGAGATCTTCCACAAGAATACGCTGATTTGTGCTATCACCCTGATCATGATAAATCTCATTGTCTCCGTAAGGAATAGTGTGAACCATAGGAGTCGGAACTGTCATAGTGGGCTGAGAAAGTGCCATAGTGACTTGGGAAAAAGTTACCCCTGAATGTGGAATAAATGCTGAACCTTGCGTAGCAGGCGCTTCAGTCGTAGCTGTTTGAACCCCAGAGAAATTATGGCGGAAACCTGTACCAAAGCTGAAAGGCGTGCCCCAACCTTCTGGCATGGAGAAAGATGGAGTACCGAATGCAACTGTAGAAACTGGAGTAGTGACTTCAGATGTTATTGTTGCTTGACTGTTGGGTGGCGGCGGCTGATTCTGTGCGGCCATTAAGGAGTCAACCAGAGTAGTGAGACTTTCCAACTTTTCCTAAAGGGTGGTCACTGTACCACGAAGCTCAATATTATCTTGTTCAGAGTGTTCCATTACTCTTCTTCTGCTTGAACGGGTATTGTATCTGTGATCTGATTGCGAGCGCGGTCGAGAAACTTTGAGACGCGACAGCTTGACGATCTATCGGAGAAAGATCCAAAAGATGAGACTGTTATACAACAGACTCGATATGCAGAATGATGTATGCAAAAAGAAATTTATGATTTTTCCAAATATTTTAAAGATTATTTCCTTGCAAACATTTGAACACAAACTATTCTTTTATTGAAATAATGGGAAATGTTACAACATTGGAGCGTAGCTCCTTACAGAAGCAAATGATAAATAAAAAAGCTAAACAAATCCTAAGCATCTTCATCAGACGAAGAACCAAATGCATTGTGCAGCTTGAGCTTCATGATTTCTTTCCCATAGCGAGCTTTCAATTCGGCCTTTTCGGTCCTCAGTTTGTCAACAACATTCTTCCAATCATCAGGAGTCGGAGCGTTGCTAGTTGAGCCTTCAAGCTTTTTCTTGCTTTCTTTGATGTATCTTCTGATTGCGGCATCTTTCCGACGAATCTTCTCATCTTTGTTCATGAGCCATCCATCCTGATAATAGAGAGTTTCTTCATGTTCTTTCACTTGTTTTTTCAACTTTCTATTTTCCACATCAGTTCTTCGAAACTTTTCTTTCCAAGCGTCTTTTTCTATCCTCATCTTGGTCAAAGTGTCTTGGTATTCCTCCATAGCGGGAATGTTGGGTCGTTGAGGCACCACAGGGAATATGGGTTTTTCATAATCATAAGGCATTTGAAACTCCCTTGCTCTTTTCTTTACCCAACAGATGTAGGCGTTCGTAGCGATACAGTTCTTTGTCTCACCTTTTTCTTTCCATCGGATGTCGTACCAGGCTTTCACCATTTTTGTTTTCAACCCTTGAGGATCATCTCCTTCCTGATAAAAGTAACTTTCCACTGTAGGGCCAATGGGTTTAGTTGAATTTGCATACCCGAGTTGTCGTCGGGCTAGGACCGGATTGTAGTTAATTCCTCCTTGTGTACCAATGAGGGGTACGTTGGCGAATTCTCCACAGCTTTCAATGGTTTCTGTACCGCAGCGAGCCAAGGTATACCACTGAATATCATTATGGGTAAGAGACATAAGTCTTTGAGACCATCGTAAACCTTCCCGGTTTTCCGTGAAAATGGGAGACTTAGGTAAGTGTGAAACAAACCATTTAAACAACAGAGGTGCACAACATACAATAATTCCACCACCTTGGTGATTCCTATGATGAACAGAGAAATACATGTCACCAAGCAGAGTCGGAACGGGATTTCCATTCAAAAAGACCTTTATGGCATTGATATCAACAAAGTCGTCGATATTGGGAAACAGAACCAACCCATAGATGAGCAAGGCTAGTACAGCTTCAAAAGCTATCATGCTACCAGTCTCGATGAAGTCAAAGGCTTTCTTTATTAGAAACTGTGAAGGCAAACCTGGAAGGTTTCCTTTGGTAGTCCAATTACTCTCTACTTCAGATTTCTTCAAGTGAGTTCCTGTTGCAATGACTGGTGACTTAGGAATGGCTTCCAAACCATTGAAAGGTATTTTGTCAGACACAGGAGTACCCAAAAGATTGGCATATTCTTCCAAGGTTGGTACCAACTGATAGTCTGGAAAGGTAAAACACCGGTAGACGGGGTCATAAAACTGAACCAGAGTTTTGAGAAGTCCTTCATCGACATGAGTGTTCAAGATAGGCAAAAGCTTTCCATGGCTTTTCCTAAAATCAGAAGGATCTTGTACAAAATATGCTAACTCTTTCAGTCTTTCCACATTAGGCTCTTTGAAACCGTACCTCTTGGTATGCCTTTTTACCCACTCCATAATCTAATCCTATAATGTTTGCAAAGGAAATTCTCTAATTGTTTGGAAAAAATCATGTTTTTATGGAAAAAGATTTTTTTATTTTTTATGGATGTATGAATGCGTGGATGCATGGATGCCACATATTCAAACATGGTAAGGCAAACATGGTAGTTCAAACATGGTACTGTAAACATGGCAACACAAACATGGTAACACAAACATGGTAACACAAACATGGTACACACAGGTTCAAAGGTCCAGCGTCACGAGCATGAGGTCAGAGAACCAAATATGGGATAGTTCTAGTTAATCACCTGCAAAACATGTTCTACTGATACGTCAGAGTCTACATTTTTCTTTCGGATATTACCGGCTTTCCACAATTAAACTCATGAGCCAGCAATATTCTCAAGAAAAACTCGTCTGAGTGTGGTTCTCCGCATGACAACTAATCCAAGTCTTCACCTGAATAGTTTCTGCACCACAACCTAATAAGGCCAGGATGGGTTGGGGTTCTACAGCCAACTCAGCTTCTACAGTTCAATGAAAGCAATAATGTCTTCGCAATTAACTCGCTAAACATATATTACAAACAAGGAACCTCCACTGAGCGGAAGGATTCTCACGTGCGCCTGCACATGACTATACCCTCCACCTAATTTCTTATGTGTACTTAATCCGGGTTAGGATTTGTCCATAATGTATCACTTGTAACAGAACCACACAAGTAACAGAATCACAGAACCAAACAAGAACAAAATAAAAATAAAACAAATTGAAATAACCCTTTCTTTGGAAACAATAAAAAGATTAGTCTCCCCAGTGAAGTCGCCATTTTTCTGTCGCGGGGAAAAATCGTTTGTCTTTTCGGGATGAGACACCTGATGCCTTCTTTGGGCTCGAGTGCTCAAAAAATGATTTTTCTTTTGTACGGACCAAACTTTTTATTGTTTCCAAAAGAGGAAAAGGAAAAAAGTTGCAATAACCTAAAAGTGGGGGAGAGATCTTGGGTAAGAGGGTTGGTTATACGAAGGGAAGGTATTAGCACCCAACGTATCTATAGTACTCTATAGGTTTCTTTGTTTTGTTTATTCCATTCTTGTTATGGTGGAGGTTCTTGTGAAAAAGAGGTGGGACCTAAGGTGTTTGTTTGATTATGCTCGCAAAGATCATCGCGATCCTCTGCATACATATCCCTTAGAGGGAATCAGAGCATCTGTAGCTCGGGGTCTACGGGTGCTAAAGTTTGAATGGTTTTTTTTGTTTTATTTTGCTCGCCAAGGATCGACCTTGTGCCTACGTATTCTCAAAGGGATGTTGAGAAAGTCAGAGCAATCGTAGTTCCCACTTATGCTAGTGGAAGTAAAGGATAAGAGACAAATGTCATCTAAATGTTCGATGTATCTAATCTATATCATCACATACATCTGTTTGATTTTGTTTGAAAATCTTTTCATTATAAGCCCGGGGCCATGCCACTTAGGGTGCTTAGAATGATAAAGATGTTTTTGTTGTTTAACCAGCCTTGTGGCAAAAACTTTCAATGAAGTCAGCCTTGTGACAAAAAGTTTTGATTAATCAGCCAGCCTCGTGGCAAAAGTTTCAATGAAGTCAGCCTTGTGACAAAAACTTTGATTAATCAGCCAGTATGGTGGCAAAACGGTTTGATTGATTAGCCAGCCTTGTGGAAAAGAAGTTTGATTGATTAGCCAGCCTTGTGGCAAAAAAGTTTGATTGATTGATTAATTGTTTGTGATGATATAGAAGAGATACTCCTATCATAGAGATGATAAATGTCTAATCTCCTAGGGTATTTGATTTGGATATTGGGGATGCTTATAAGAAGCCCGTGGGTCCTTGTACGAAGCCCAAGAGGAGGCTATCCGAGGGTCCTTGCATTGTAAGCCCAAGAGGAGGCTATGGGAGGGACAATCCAGGGTCCTTGCATTATAAGCCCAAGAGGAGGCTATGGGAGGGTCACTCGTTTGTACAAAGCCCAAGGGGAGGCATGGTATAGTTGGTCTGAGCTCTTAGAGCGATTTCACCGGGAAACCATACTCTATGTCCTAACCTAAACTAGTGGAGATTCTTTGCACGAAGCCCAATAGGAGGCTATGGGGAACCTAGTGTTGTACTAAGTTGAACAAGCACATATATCACACATGTGAACAAACATGAACAAGTATGAACAAATATGAACAAACATGAACAATTGTATATATGACAAAGTGTGTGTGTATAATGGAGTTTATGAAGGAAATATACCTGTAAGCATGATCCATTTGTATACACGGGGGCTCGGGACTCATACTCGGGGAGAGGTCCACTTGAATTTATTCAAAGCTATGTAAACAGGTATTTACAAAGGGGCTTGGGACTTATACCTACATGGAGGCCCATGGTATTTTTTTGGGAAGATTTAAAGAAAACCTTCATCTTTTGGTTTATTATTCAAAGTTAAAAAACAGATTGAGATATGTACAAAAATGTGTGTGTGTACAATGAAATACCTAATTTCATGTACAGGAATGGGTATGTACAAAAGGGGCTTGGGACTTATACCTACGTGGAGGCCCGTGTTTTATTTTATAAAACATGGTTGATTGTTTATTTACAGACGCGTCGTTTGAAAAATTGTTTGAAGATTTGTTTGAAAAGTTTATTCTGTTTGAAGAAAAACTGTACAAAAAAAAGAAAAGAAATGGGACTTACACTCTCTAATATTCGAGAGGCCCCTGTTTTATTTTCATAAAACAGGGTGGACAGTTTTTGAAAAAAAGGTGTGAGATTTATTGTTTTAAAAACAGTTTGAAAAGTATTGTTTTGAAAAAAGTTTTCTGTACAAAGAAAAACTGTAAAAGGAAAAAAAGAGTGGGTCTTATACTCTCTAATATTCGAGAGGCCCCACTTCATTTTGAAAATCATTTGATCAAAAAAAAAAGATTTAATCAAAAAGAAATGGTTTATCGTTTTGAAAAGAATCGCGATCGCTCGTTTTAAAACAATTTGAATATGAAAGAAATCAACTTAATTAAGTTTAAAACAAGTTTTAATGCTTAATTAAGACCTAAGTGATTAGGGTTTGATCACAAAATATTTACAAGTAATTAAGTTTGAAAAATCAAATGAAAAAAACAAATTTTAAAGTATTAAAAATACTTAAAAATATGTCATTTTAAACTTAATTAAAATGTATTAAATTAATATTTTTTTGTGATTTTTTTGGATGTTCTTAAAATATACCTATTAAATAAGAAGTGTAAAAAAAATGAAGTGAAAATGATGAATTTTGATTGGTTAAATAATTAATTGAAGTTGTAAAGAAATTGAAGAAAAATAAGTGATAAAAAATTGGTTTTGTCTCCACAAGGGTTTGAACCCACGCCCTCATGCTTGCCAATCAAAACAATGACCAACTGAGCCACGCTTGTGGCTTGTAACATATACGCCTTCATTTAATTATATTTTGAAATTGATATTTGAAATTTCTGAACCAAAAAACGCGCCAAGAACACAATCCCAACTGAAATTTGAAAATCTCTAAAACTGTGTTGTTTTGATCAAGTGAATAGCCTATCTTGCTCGATTTTTCACCAGGAACATGATGGTACCATTTAATTTCATTTATTTTTGCTCTAAGATGATTAATTCTCTGATGAACACGAAGAACCCTAATATGACAAATCATTGTGAAATCGTGTATGATCATGATATGATGCAATTGATTGAGGGTTAATGATCCATATGTATGCAGAAACATGATGGCAAAGCAATATTTCATTTATGATGCGTGCAAATATGAGTTTGAAGTTCAAGAGCTCTTACCTCAAAAACGGCAAAGCTGGAAATCGAATTTGAGCCTGGAGGTGTTACAGATGTTGTTGCTCAATCTGGACAGCTTCAATGAACCTTATAGAACATGTCTGGATGCTTGGAGTGAATTGAAAACCTCTTGATCACCTTGTGGTACCCGAACTGCAGTTTAGCTCAAGTGAGGATCAAGCTAGTTGATTTTGATGTTTCAGATCATGTATGATGGTTGGAACAGTTCATGTGATGTATATGGAGTGTGTTTGGATGATTAACTTGGACAGATATGGCCTGGTATGAGAATTGATATGTTAAGGCTCATTTTATGCAAATATGGGAAGTGAGGTAGTGATTCTGAGTTTTAGGTGTTTTTGGGGTGTATGGATGGATCAAACACATCCCATATGATGTTTGTGGCTTGTGGGAAGCATCACTTGGCTCAGAACTTGCAAGGTTTAGAGGTTGAGTTTTCTACCTCTTTGAAAACCATGAAACTTGCATTCTAAGAAAGGAAGAGAAAACCTATGTTTATGAGGTTTTGGTGTGAATTTGAATGAAGTTTGGACCTCTATTTATAGGCCATGGATTCTGAACTCCAAGCTTTGCAAGTTGATCAAAGAATGGTGATTTGGCATTTGGAGATAAAATGGAATCTTTACATTAAATGCAAATGGTTAAAGTAACTAAACCATGGTTATTTTGGACAAGCTTCTTATCTCTTTCCTATCTGATCTTAAACCAGAAAATATCTCTCAATTATTGCTTCTATGCATCATTGCTTGGATTATAGGTCATGTAGTCTTGAAACTTAGTGAAAAATGGTGAAAATTCAAGTGAAAAAGTTCACTAATGTCAAAATTCAAAACCATGGCTACACTCCATATTTTTTCATGCTCTTGGACATTTTGGAAAGCTCATGTTACACACTTCAAAACCCTAGTTGAAAGTTTCTTCAAGATCCTTAAGGAAGTGGGTGAAAAAGATCCATGAACTTTGAAGAAAATGAGATTTCAAGTGAAGTTTTTCAAAAAGTACCAACTTTGAAGCACCATATCTCTTAAATGGTTGATCCTATGGAAAAAATTTATATGTGTCAAAGTTGTTTATTGGATCAAAATCTACAACTTTCATGTTGGATGTTTTTTTTCAGTTTGTAGGTGAAATTTTGAGAAATTCCCTTCCAAAGTTTGGAAAAAACCATTGAAAAACACTTAGAAATTTTTCTAAGTATGAAAATTCAAACTTTTGACTTTTGATTCTTGATTGATTTTCTTGATCAAATGACTTCTCATATCATATATTGATGATTTAAAACTTCAAAAGTCATGGTTGACCAAAATTCCCCAAAAGTCAATGGTGATCTTGTACAGTTGACTTTTTCAGACGAATCGCGTTTCTGGAGATTTCAAATGAAACAGGCTATCCTCATCAAATGAATGGTATGAATGGATCATATTGAGGTATTAGAGGATATTGAACCATAGTTTGAGTTGTGACACCATGTCCTGATTAAAAGGCAGTTGTTCAGTGAATTAGGTCAAAAACCCTAATTGTCGACCAGATGAAATTGATGACTGTGGATCTTGAATTGAGATACAATTTCCATTGTATATTGTCATAGTGATTATTTGAAGATGATTGAAACCTTTGATTGACTTCCTGGGGATTTTTAGGGTTTCCCAAATGTGATCCCTGATTTCAGTCCCTGATAGTTCAAAACCCTAATTCTGAGGATTTGTCTGATCAATCTTTGTATAGGAGATGTTCTGAGCCAATGGATTAGGTCAAAATGATGCACTTGGGGTCTTGAGGTCAAGTCCCAAGTCTTTAGGTCAAATCCTGAGCAAAAGTCAGGAGTATGCTATCTTCAGTCAAAACCCTAATTTGGTTGATTCAAAGCTGTTGAGTTTGTTGAAGTGAATCTCTGGGGACCAAATGTTGATTGTTGATGAAGATGATTCATTTGAGATGAAGGGAGAACAAAACCCTTATTGATTATTACTTGTACTGATGAGTGATTTCCTGATTAAATCCTGCTGAGTCACAAGTAACAAACACAAGCTATGCAGTTTGTTAGAGATGCAAATGATGCATATGCAGATGATATGAGGTGGTATCTTAGGTCAAAAATTGGGGTATGACAGCGCTAATCACTTAAGTGAGATAAGACAAAAAAAACCCTGGACCAATCATAACCTGCAAAGCCATATCCCCAATCATTAGCATAAGATGAGAATGAGAAAGAATGGGAAAACGAACAAAAACGTGCCACGTCACCAAAACAAAGCTCATCAGCATGCACATGGACCAGACGACGGAGACGGCCTCCGATTGTCACTTCCGACGAAGACTCGCCGTCCACGGCGGTGTTTGTGCCCAGAAACTATTGAAACTCATACCTTTCCACTCGGATTTTCGTTCTGAGCACGAATCTGAACTCACAGCCACCGTTTGAACGCCCTATAACCCTAGCCGAAGCATCAAGTAAAACCCTAACCCAAGCATCTCTCACTAGAAGAAGCTTTAAACGTGCCAAAACACACACAATCATACGCAGCATTCAGATACGCAGTACATTCGTCAAAGCCACAAACATTTCATATGCGATAACTTAGATGCAAGAATCACAATAGTTTTCATATGAATGCGATACATGATTGTTTATGTGTTAATGCCTGCAAACGGTTTTTGAGGGACATACCTGCAAGGTCTTGGATTGAACAAGTAAGAGAGAAAGCTCCAAAAGTGAGACTAGCTGTATGCTTGAAGATGACGACGGTGATTGCCTCTTGAAGCGTGTCTTCAATTATTGAAGATTCACAATACAGAAGCGAAGATCCTCAACATTCGGCCATGGCAAGTGGTGGAGATAGCTGCGAATCGAAGTGCAAGACAATGATGAGGATTGGTGGAGCGTGATGGAGAGAGAGAGAGAGGCCGTTGGTTGGTGGTGATTGAAGGATGAGGGAGGTTCAATGGTGGTGAAGGAGGTGGTTGTGGTGGTTTGAAGTTTGTTACAATTTGTAACAAACTTTTGAAGGAGGGTGGGAAGAGAACCGAGAGAGAAGAAGAAGAGAGCTTTTTGAGAAAGTGTGAAGAATGAATCGTGTGGGAGCATGAAAGAAAATGAATGTGTGTGTGTTATGGTGTGAAGGTTTTGCTTTTATATGGTGAGTGTGTGGTGCATAGCTTATGGTGTATCCTGGTGTAATGAATCTTTTCATCAAGCTTAAGGTGCAAGTAGTGATATTTGTAGTAAGGCCTTGAGGTACTTTGTGTTGTAGCATATTGCATGGGCAATAAGAGTAAGGTGCTGACTGCAACAATTTCCATGCAAATTCTTGTACCAAAACAAAATTCCAAAGAGCCAACTTTGCATGGTCATAACTTTAGCTATGGGTCACCAATGAACTTAGTTTTTATGTCACCAAGAAGAGAATGTAGAATGGGATGACATTAGTGTTGGAGATGTCTTGAGATGATGCTTGTAAGTGTGAGAAATATGGCCCTGAACTTAGAATGTTAATACTGCTAATGCCTCGTGCGTGCGTGATAGGAACTTGGCTTACGTCCTAGTCAAAATGTAACTTGGCGAGGGCATGACTTTAAAGCCTTATATCTTGTTCTACACGTGCTCAATGGTCCTCATTCATAGCTCATTAGAAAGAATACATGACAAGGAACACAAACATACCACATTTGACTCAATTGGGTACCTTTAACTCTTTAAAACTGGATGCCAAGATAGCCCACCACGTGTTTGTAGGAATGTTGCGCGCGTGGCTTATTCCTTGGCCTGGCCAGATGCACAACATGGGCTTTGTGAGGACACCATTATGGAGACTCATAAAGGATTTGTTACTCACCCAATTGACTTGGTTATGGGCTTTCTGAATAGGGGACATGGAGGAGGTTAGAATGAGACCAATATTGCATTCATAGAACATTTGTAGGGCTCAATAAACTGCTTCCAATATGGCACACCACATGTTTGATGGAATGCTTCACGTATGGCCTCAAATCTGCCCAGCTTTGTAACTTGATCCAAATGAAAAATCTCAACTTCAAACCTTAATAACTCTTCAACAAAGCTTCAAATGAAAAAGTATTAAACTAAAAAGTTGTTCTCCTCCATGAGAGGAACAACTTTGATGTTGGGAATTTATCAAGAAAATGTCATTTGCCATGTGTAAACTGATGGTGAAGTGGACTGCTCATCAAGCTTTTAAGAGCCATAATATTTTCTAAGTATAAAACTTTCCATTTTTGTTTTTTCTATTTTTGGCAACTTTTGTCAAATTCCTGATTTTATTCATTCTTTGACTTTTCTTGACCGATTTTCTACTAAAAGTCAATATTTGAGTGATTGACCTCCAAAAGTCAACTATTCTGATTTTTCTCCAACCTTGATGAAATTCCTTATTAACTCTTCTCTAGTCAAATGAATATTTCCACATGATCAATATGAAAGCTTCCCACCCGTGGAATCAGTTCCTGACTTAACCTTGAACAGAAAGTCAACTGGTTGACTTTGGTCACAGAAACCCTGATTAAGGTGATTAGACGACATCCAAGCTTGTACACTCTCACCAATGCTCTGAACTGAGGGAAAACCCTAATTTCAAGGAGTCTTGAGCATAAGGATGACACCTCATATTGGGCTTCAAATCTCTTCTTCTGATCAAGTATCAATGATATGAATGTATGCAATGACATGACCTAGATGGATGTATGCTTATGGATCGTAAGCCAGATAAATAAGGGTAGGACAAATTTGGGGTATGACAGCTGCCCCTATTTAATCGTCTTAAACCTAAAGGTGAGATTGGCGCTAGCCTTTCGAACATTCGAGGTAGAAGAAGATTAAATATCCAAGTGCCAGAAATTTGTCCTAAAGAGAAGATGGTGTACATGTTATCTTTATTTATTTTGATATCTGCTGGGGAAAGAGAATTTTGTTTTTTGCCTTTTTTGGTGGAAAAGTTTATGGTGAGTAATGGTTGAATGGTGATAGCATGTAACGTGGTAACTGTGCCGATACAAGGTTTTCCAAGAGAGCGGTTGTATGAAACAATGACTGAAAAGATGAGATCTCTCGTAGCGATCTATGACTCAACACCGACTCGACACCAGGAGAAGACCTATGGGCGACCTTCAGGATCGAAAGGAAAAGATCTTGTACGATCTATGACTCAACACCGACTCGACACCAGGAGAAGAGCTATGGGCGATCTTCAGGACCGAAAGGAAAAGATCTCGTGCAATCTATGACTCAACATCGACTCAACACCAGGAGAAGACCTATGGGCGATCTTCAGGACTGAAAGGAAAAGATCTCGCGCGATCTATGACTCAACACCGACTCGACACTAAGAGAAGACCTATGGGCGATCTTCAGGACTGAAAGAATAAGATCTCGTGCGATTTATGACTCAACACCGACTCGACACCAGGAGAAGACCTATGGGCGATCTTCAGAAGTGAAAGGAAAAGATCTCGTGCGATTTATGACTCAACTCCGACTCGAAACAAGGAGAAGACCTATGGGAGATCTTCAGAACTAAAAGAAAAAGATCTCGTGCGATCTATGACTCAACCCCGACTCGAAACCAGGAGAAGATCTATGGGCGATCTTCAGGACTAAAAGAAAAAGATCTTGTGTGATCCATGACTCAACTCCGACTCGAAACAAGGAGAAGACCTATGGGCGATCTTCGGGACTAAAAGAAAAAGATCTCGTGCGATCTATGACTCAACTCCGACTCGAAACCAGGAGAAGATCTATGGGCGATCTTCAGGACTAAAAGGAAAAGATCTCGTACGATCTATGACTCAAATCCAAGGTGAGAATAACAGACTCACGACTCAAATCTAGGGTGAGAATAACGGACTCACGACTCAAATTCAGGGTGAGAATAACGAGCTCACGACTCAAATCCAGGGTGAGAATGGCTTGAAACCAGGGTGAGATCAACGGACCTACAACCCACAAGAATTGAAAAAGGATAAACATCAACAATGAGGCTGGAGAAGGAGAAGATTATCAACAACACTGAGGCTAGGGATTGGGAATTGGTTTTGAAATGGTTTTCCAGGACGGGAACTGGGCTTTGAAAGGATTTGAAGGTCGGAAGGCAAAGGACTCACAACACAGGGGTTGGATCCGAAAAGGTCGTCCACATAAGGGAAAATAACCACAAAGACTAGTGACGACTAGACTCGATCAAAATACATCGGTAAACACTGAAGAATCACGAAGATATTGATGCTTGCGAAGCATAAGAATTACATTAATCCCTCAGGCCAAAGACGGGGTGTAACTCTTCAAGAGCGGCAATTATTCGAATTGCCACACACCAAGTATGGTTATTCAAACGATTGAAAAATGAGATGGGTTGAGTGCCCACCCTCATTCACACTCTAATGTGCACGCAGCATACGGGAAATAACCACGACAAGACTAGTAACGACTAGACTCGACAAGAAGATGGAAGTAACCACTGGGAATTACGGAGATATCGATGCTTACGGAGCATAAGAATTACATTAATCCCCCGGGCCAAAGGGCGGGGTGTAACTCTTCAAGAGCGGCAATCGTTCGAATTGCCACACACCAAGTATGGTTATTCAAACGATTGAAAAATGAGATGGGTTGAATGCCCACCCTCATTCACACTCTAATCTGCATGCAGCATACGGGAAATAACCTCGGAGACAACGATTCTGACGAAGAAAGACATTGTGTCCGATCCAATTGGAGAGAGAAAACGAGACTTCTTCTGGGGATTGAGGATACCAGGAATCGGCACTGTGGCTTGAGGAGATTTGTAATGTAGTAGCATATATCAATCGGAGTTTGTAAGGACAACCTTTTATATGGGGAGGTATCATCGTCTTGATTGAGTGCTGATTTGTATTATCTAGCTTATGCTTTGTATGCATGTTTGAATTTTTCTATGGCGCAATGATCCGCTTTGACGGATATGCTACGCTTTTGAGGATGCAATGTTATATGCAGTGAACACTATATGCAGAATGCCAAATAAAGGCATTAGTGAGGTAAACACCAGGGAGAATCCCCTTAGTGTTAAGGATTCTGTAGAGATGCAAATAGATATTGGACTTTGACTTGCAAGATGCACCTTCTGGTTGTTGACTTAAAGAATAACTTCTGATTTCTCACCATGTGCCACTGCTTGGAGGATTTTCAGCTTGAGGAGATTCCCTCGATTCACCATGTCGGGGATGAGAGATCCAGGTAAGGAGCCTTGGTTAGGGAGGTAGAACAGCTCCTAGGAGAAATAAACTCCTATGCTTGAGGAATGGAACAAACTCTTAGGAGAAATAAACTCCTGTGTTTGGGGAGAGAATAAGTTTCCAGGAGAAATCCGACGCTTAGGGAGAGGCAAGATAACTCAAAAAATTGTGCCCCAAGCTTCATGAACCATGAAGGAATTTGCCCTAAAGGATCCTTGGAGAGATTTGTCGAATCTCGACGTAACTGCCCCAGATTGGTTGAACTCAAGAGAGACTCCTCGACGTGATTGCCCCAGATATGCTGAATTTGAGAGGTCAAACCTCGATTCAATTGCCCCTGATTAGGTATATCTTACTAGAATCCTCAAGCTTTCTTTGTTTTGAAGTCAAACAAACATGGAAACAACTTTACCACGCTCAACGGAGTCTTCAAACTCTTCCCCTCAGGGTAATCAAAGAAAGCATTAACTGTTCATGCCCAACGGAGTTCTTTAGAGAACCTTCCCATTGATGGTCAACATTTGGAATGATTAAATTTTACTCCTCGGAGTTCTCAAGTCTCTTGTACTTTGACATGATCAAGTTACTCCCTGATTCTCATCATGATAACTTCCTTGATGTTAAGCACATATTTTGTATGCAAAAGAATGTTAATTCTAAGAATGATAATTCTAAGGCAAAGCCTATGTTAGTCTTGGAGTTTTAAAACTTTTTATGAAATGAGGTTGTGACCTTTTGTGACCGAATCACTAGTTAACACAACCTCGATTTTTGCATATGGAAGATAAAGCAGGCATACGATATCAACATAGAAATGAGTCATGCTTCACTGGGAGTCAGTTAAACATTATCTCATCGGAGTGTGCTTTCAAAATAAACCCTACTTCAATTAGGACTTTTAAGGGTTGTAACTTGGCCGGGTTCACGGTTTTAAAGAAACAAAGGATTTTTAGGCTCAAAATTTTTTGTACCCACCCCCTTCGTGATGTTCTCCATTCCTAGGTTCAATTAACTCAACATGAGTGTTCATCCCTCACAAGGAATTTGGAATGGTTGAGGAATCAATGAAGTTTTTGGACATGACGGTCGCTCACCTTTTTATTCTTCTAATTCATTATCACACGACTTTGTTCTTGCTTGGCAATTTCATTATCTTTTTCTCATGCTTCTTTTGCCATTTTTCTTTTCATTCTTTTCTTCTTCTTCTTTTTTTTTTTTGCCATTTATTTTTGCTAATTTTTTTTTGAACAAGCCGTGTGACCTCGCATTATCTTTGATTCGTTGGAGGTGATTGCGACTGCTTCACTCCTTTGATTTGATGAAGGATTACCATTGTGGTATCATCATCTCTTGATCTCTTGATGGAATAAGGACAATCATTGCGGTTTTGGCATTCCTCAACCTTTTGAAGGATAACTATTGTTGTATCCTTAGATGCATACCCTTTTGGTGAGTTTTGAGCACTCGATCAAGTTAAATGAACACTACCCTGCTCCAAGGTTAAGATAAGGGTTTTTTATGATTAGAAAAGAAACTCCTACTTCAAGGCTCAAAGGGGTTGACGAGGGTCTATCACCCTTATATCTTCGGTGTTTGGGGATTTGAAATAATGCCTGTACATCCTCAGTAGGGTTTTTATTCAAAAACACACGATTAGAGATTTTGCATTTTTATTTTTCATCATTCTCCCTCAGCTTTACGCCTAAGCAAGCGATTAGTAAAGTTGATATCGTAATGCCAAAAACATTTTATGAGTGATAACGAATGGATTACTTCAAGACAAACATAAACAATGTATTATGATTTTCATTCAGAAATTAACAAGTTTTTACATGCTAGCAATGATTTACCAAACAATGAAATGTTAAAAATGAGAATGCAATAAAGAACTAGATGGTTGCCATTGTTGAGGAGACTTGACTCCGTCTGGACTTATTGCTCTTGAATACTTTCTGCAATTTTGATACCCTTTCGAGACTTCAATTTTCGCATGAACCTCTTGGGGTGAATGACATACAATCCTTAGTTGAATGGCTTTGTGCTCCAGCATGGTAGTCACTTAGCATTATCATGTGTTTCTTCCAAACACTTCAGATTACTTCAAAAGAAAACTCCCACGAAGTCACCCAAGAGTTGTAAACTTTTGCCTTACTTTAGGGATTCGAGCAATGCGAGTGATGCAATGCTCAAGATAAGAGCATGTCTTGCTTATCCCTCAATCGGGAGCCCCAAGCATAGATGTTGGAGAAGTATTCGCAATCAAACATGGAGGAACCTTGCGTGGTTATCAAACTTAGAAAAGCTATCTGTTGTAAGGAAAGACCAAAACACCAACCTCCACGGATACAACTGAGCACAAGAACCTTGAGAATGAGAGATGCTTATACATAACATCTTGATTACTTCTTGGAAAAATATTCTGACAAAGTCATCCAGGAATTCGTAACGCTTTTAAGGGATTTGAGCAATGCAAATGATGCAAAGCTCAAGATAGACCAGGTCTTGCTTATCCCTCGATCGGGAGCCCCAAGCAACTTCCACACATGTACAAGAGATGATTACCGATTTAGCCTCAATATTCAAACCATCTGGAGTGAGTAAATGACCCTTGCAGTTTTTTCTTGACATTAGGCACAAACCAACTATATCTAAATCAATGGAGTCACGACCTTTTTATGGCTTCCAAACTTTCCTCCAAGAGGTGGAACCTTTTGTCAATTTCACTAATTGGGAACTTGAAGACTTCCATGATGTGAATTCTCCTTACCAAGAACAAGAATCTCAACATTGTTTCAAACATTTTGATTCATAAGACCTTCGCTTGAGGTGAGATTAACATTGCATTTGGCCTGAGGAACTTGTCTCAATTCTTCTTGTCAAAGAGAAAAGGCTTGAATAACCTCCACACACTAATTCATGTTAGTCTCCATTTCTGTTCTTACCTCAGTCAAAACCCCACAGAGTTGTTCCATTGTTAACTTTCAAGCACATAGCGGGGAGAAGTCAATTATCTTGTTGATGTCAAAGTTTGAATAGAAAGGGCCCCATAAGCTTCTGAGAGAACCATGAAATGCATGATAGTATGAATGCAATGTTTCATTTCCGAGAAATCCTAAAGTCTTTTCACACACTTTTTGTTTCTTTCTCTTTTGAAATCAGATCTTTATTTTGTATAGAGTATCTTTTCTTTTCTTTTTCTGGTTTACTTTTTTATTTTTTTTCGGAAACAGACTTTAGGATCCCCACAAATGAAATGGATAAAGCAATGATGTTATGCAATGCAAAATCATGGGATCAAGGTCCATATAATCTTAGTAACCACTGTACAATCCTCTGAATAACTGATATAGGTCAGATGTTGTGAGATCAAAGGTCCGGCATAGGAATCTCAGAATCATAGGAACAATAGTCACCAACAGAACTGATCAGTCACCAACAGAACCTGAGTCACCAACGGTACCTGTCATGTATATCCCTCCCCACTCACAGGTGAATCTAGGTCAGGGTAGGACAATATGGTGTAACTCGGTGAACTGACTTTTTATTTTAAAAGCAACAAATGTTGCGGTGAGCATGAGTCGCCACCGACTTTTATTTTGTCCAATGTTAGGAAGGGCAAAAAGTACAGAAAAAGACCCTTTTGAAAGAAAGCGGGCTCGGGGGGTAAGTTATGAAAAGGGAAGGTGTAAGCACCCTTTTCATCCGTAGTTATCTACGGGCTCTTAACTTGCTTAGCTCATGTTTGTTTGTTTTGAGTTGAAAAGGAATATAAGGACTTTAGCGTAAATGCGTAGCCTTAGTTTTTTGAAAGAATATTGAAAAGATGTTTTTATTGAGCTAGGCAGTTTAAGAGCACTACCATAATTGATTGGTCTTTTTCTGTAATTTTTAAAGTTCCTAGGATTATCCATACTATAGAGAAGTAGGAAATCCTTGTTTATATTGGACGTGCGGGACAATCAAAGGGTCATCGGAGGTCGTTGAAGGCAACAGGTAGAGGTACCTTTAGCAATATTCGAAGGGACAATCATTGTTTCGTAGGCAACCATCTGAGGGACTAGATCATATTATCGTAGGCAACATCGTGGGTCATCGAGGGACTTATGATCTTTGCAATGATTTTTAATCGAGGGACTTTGCTAATTGGTACCTCTACATTCGAGGGACACGACCTTATAATCGAAGGCAACCAAGAGGGGCGTACCCTAGGGGTGAGTGTGTGCAACAATCAC
The DNA here is from genome assembly GCF_029867415.1 of Vicia villosa. NCBI lineage: Eukaryota > Viridiplantae > Streptophyta > Magnoliopsida > Fabales > Fabaceae > Vicia > Vicia villosa. The sequence goes on from NW_026705468.1 coordinate 45,012, forward strand.
GTGTGTTATGTTCAGGTAAATTAATCTTTGATTTAAGTTAGCTACGATTGTTTTTAGTCTTACCATACACACCTAGTTACTAGCAGTTAATAGTTTATATGTGCGGAAATTAAAAGCGGAAAATAAAACTAGCTATTACAGGGCTTCGGGGAGGGGATTACAAATAATAAAATGAGGGGAAAAGTAAACTACGATTATTACAATAAACCCGCATGAAAATTAAGGCAAACAATAAAAGATAATATGTAAAATTAAAGAGAAAAGATTGTTAATGTCCATGAAGTAGTCCAACCGCTCAACGGTATCTCGCATAAACAAGAAAAGGTTAGTACGGATATATAAAACGATGATAAAGAATGGTAAAGTATAAACAATTATTGATTTAAAAGAAAAATCTAAAATAGCCACATTAAATTATAAAAGAGAAAATAAAATTACACAAATTATTTTTGATATTTTTTTATGTGAAAAATAAAAATCTAATTCTAATATTTTTTGTATTTTTATGAATTATTAAAATAACAAAACCAGATTAACTTTTTTTTATAAAAAAAAAAACATTAATCTAAGGTTAATCTAAATAACAACCTAATGAAACACAAGAATTTTTTTCATATTTTTTTTTGTATCGTTTAAATTGTTTTAATAAACCAAATTAAATACATTAGTAAGTTAGGTTAACTAAAACTAACTAAATAAAATAAGTAATAATTAGTAGTTTTTTTTTGTATTCTTTGACACCATAATCAATTGCAAAATTAATACATAGCACCTAATGTTAAATTATTTAGATAAGTGGATGGGACCACTTTCGTCTCGTCAGTGCATCCACATGAATAAAGAATGAGTACACCATATTATACTCTAAACTATAAGAGACATGATAAATTATTAGACATATAAAAGTGAACATTTTGTTATTATAAGGCAAGCAGAATAAATATTTTGTTATTATAAGGCAAGTAGAATAAATTAGAGAATTATTTACCTATTAGCAACAATTAAAACAAAGAAGACCACATGTAAACTATTAGTCAAAACCAAAACCCAGAGAGAGAAAAAGAATGCATACCACCGTCATCTCTTTCTTCTTCTATCAGATCTAAATCCATATGATGGTGCAATTGGTGGTTGGATGGATGGGTGTGCAGATCCGAAGGTGGATGTGCGGCGATAGGCGGTGTCGCGGCTCGGCGGATTGGAGTGATCGGAGACGGCTTGTGCGGCGAGGCATGGCGGCGTGTTGTTCAGCTGTGAATCGATTTCGACTCAGTGAAGTGGAACTTATATATGGAGTAGCTTCCGATTCCGTGCTCGTTCAATTCTACCTCTGATTACTACCTGAAAAAAACATGAAATGTTGTTGCTGCAAAATTTGATTTTTTATGATTAGTTTGATGAAAATCTTGTTATGTTAGTAGATTAGTTTATGAAAATTTGAGATGGATTTATTAGAATGTTGTTGTAGATTTTCAAGGTAAGGTCAATGATGAATTTGGCTATGTTATTGGTGATGTTTGGAGGATAAAGGTTTGGTGTTTGTAATGGTGAGATTTGCTGGGTTCGTGAGAACAAGTTTGTACGTGACTGTGATTAAAATGAAGAGATGATGGGATCATGGAAATTGGTGCGGCTCCCTCAAAGTCTTAAATTGAGACCCTATTTATTCAAAGATGTTAGGTTAACAAAATTGGTAAAAATCAAATAGTAATTAACATAATCAAAACTTCAAATCAAAATGTGATTTGATTTTGATATTTTAATTACTTATATTGATTCGTTCCAAAAATAAAAATGTTGTTCTAAAAATAGAATAATCTAAAGAAGGAATAAAATCTCTAAATATTTTTTGTTTATATATATTTTTAAATAGGATAAAAATTAAGTTATATACTATTCTAAAGTGAAATGCTAAATGACTATCCTAACATGAAACGAAACATAAACAAGATATATATATATATATATATATATATATATATATATATATATATATATATATATATATATATATATATATATATATATATATATATATATATTTTATTTTATGATTTTTTTTGATATTTTTGTGAATAAAAAATGAAAAAAATGAAAAATTAATCTTTTAAAAAAAGCTTAAATAATAAATACGAAAATTAAAAATTAAAATAATAAAAATATTCTTTTTTGTGATTTTTGAATATAAAATAAAAATAAAATTAAAACGGTTAGATGCAAAATAAAGGAAAAATGTTAGAGGTGAGATTTGAACCCGGGATTTTGCACTTGCAAACCTTACTTCCTCACCGACCGGGCTATGTCAATTATTTGAAATAAAATGACATGAAAATATATGCGGGCAAATTTTGGGGTATGACAGCTGCCCCTGTTCAATTATCTTAAACCTGAAGATGTAGAGTGGTTTGTAGGCCAGTCGGTATCTGAAGGTGGAAGATGATTGAACACTAGAATACCAAGAAATTTGCCCTAGCTGAAGTAGGGACTTTTGTCGGAGATGGGCTTGAAGATGCCATCCAGGTGTTGACAGAGAACTGTCTGAGATGGGCTTAGAGATGCCACCTAACTGAGATGCTTGTCAGCAACCTGGGGGATCATGCTTCCCATGGCGCGTATATGATAGATCTTCAGAATGTTTGGGGTTCAAGCTTCCAAACGTATATCTGGAATAGAGATTCATAGATGTTCGGGGTTCGAGCTTCCGAAACATCTACCATAGAATTCAGATCAATCGGGGTTCAGGCTTTCGAAACATATCTGCCGTGGATTTCAGAACATCCGGGGTTCAGGCTTCTAGAATGTTTCTGTCGTAGAATTCAGATTATCCGGGGTTCAAGCTTCCGAAACATATCTGTTATAGAATTCACATCATTCGGGGTTCAAGCTTCCGAAACATATCTGCCGTAGATTTCAGAACATCCGGGGTTCATGCTTCCGGAACGTTTCTATCGTAGATTTCAGATTATCTGGGGTTCAAGCTTCTGGAACATATCTGTTGTAGAATTCAGATCATTCGGGGTTCAAGCTTCCGAAACATATCTGCCGTAGATTTCAGAACATCCGGGGTTCATGCTTCCGGAACGTTTCTATCGTAGATTTCAGATTATCTGGGGTTCAAGCTTCTGGAACATATCTGTTGTAGAATTCAGATCATTCGGGGTTCAAGCTTCCGAAACATATCTGCCGTAGATTTCAGAACATCCGGGGTTCATGCTTCCGGAACGTTTCTGTCGTAGATTTCAGATTATCCGGGGTTCAAGCTTCCGGAACATATCTATTGTAGAATTCAGATCATTCGGGGTTCAAGCTTCCGAAACATATCTGCCATAGATTTCAGAACATCCGGGGTTCATGCTTCCGGAACGTTTCTGTCGTAGTTTTCAGATTATCCGGGGTTCAAGCTTCCGGAACATATCTGTTGTAGAATTCAAATCATTCGGGGTTCAAGCTTCCGAAACATATCTGTCGTAGATTTCAGAACATCCGGGGTTCATGCTTCCGGAACGTTTCTGTCGTAGTTTTCAGATTATCCGGGGTTCAAGCTTCCGGAACATATCTGTTGTAGAATTCAGATCATTCGGGGTTCAAGCTTCCGAAACATATCTGCCGTAGATTTCAGAACATCCGGGGTTCATGCTTCCGGAACGTTTCTGTCGTAGAATTCAGATTATCCGGGGTTCAAGCTTCCGGAACATATCTGTCATAGAATTCAGAACATCCGGGGTTCAAGCTTCCGGAATATTTCTGTCGTAGATTTCAGAACATCCGGGGTTCAGGCTTCCGGAACGTTTCTGTCGAGAATCTGGGGTTCAAGCTTACAGACTGTATATTTGATAATGATTGATTTTGTTGATGATATTTTCCTGGCCGGTTGGTCGACCTGAAAGACAAAGCTAGTTTTATGCAATGTCATGATGCATGTAATGCATGTTTTTTTTGAAAGTGTTATGCATATGCGATGAGGTGTATGATGTATGAATGCAAAATGTTGTTAATGACGACAATAGATTGTAGCAGTGTTTTGCGGGGAAAATAAATCCCTGACTGTTCAGCGCCTTTGAGAGATTATTTGAATCTCGACTTGACTGCCCCAGATGAATTGGACAATAACATGTCATGCCCCTTGTACATATTGGCGTTTTAGCCAACTGAGCCCATCGTAGGAGATATTTTTGCTTCTCGGAGTACTTTTAAAGCATGCCTGTCGGGAGGGCTTCTTGAGATTTGTGCTGTTATAAGTAACATGCCCCAGTATCATGAACTTAGGAACAATGCCCCTGATTAATCCGGGTCGGAGGTAATTTTCAACTATGCTTGGGTGAATGCCCCTGATTGTTCGACACTTCTGAGAGATTCTTTGAATCTTGACCTGATTGCCCCAGATTGACTGAACTATTACTCAACGGAGTATCCAACTGCTTTTGTGCCCCTGAGGGTGGTCAGAATTTGAGATATTCTCGCTTGAACTCAACGGAGTTTTGAAGCCAACTTGTCCCTTGAAAGGATTAAAATTTTCATTTGCAGTTCATGATGTAAGCTTTCCTGGTGTCAAGTACTTGTTCATATGCAAAAACGTTTATTATGAGAAACATAATTCTAATGCAAAGTTCATGTTTGTCTTGAAGTTTAAAAGATTTTTTTTTTGAAAGGATGTCAAAACATCGATTTTTGTGAAAGGCGGTGTGATACCAACTCAAGCGTTTAGCATAACTCCTAGGAGTCAGTTTACCGTATTCTCGTTACGGTATGCTTTCGAATTAATCCTGCTTCAATTAGGACTTTTGAGGGTTGTAACGTGGCCAGGTTCATGGTTTTAGAAAAAAGATATATAGGCTCAAACTTTTATTGGTGCCCACCCCCTTCGTGATGTTCTCCAACCTACGTTCAGTCAACCCGATACGAGTATTCATCCTTCAAGAGGAGTTTGAGACGATTGAGGAATCAATTAGGTATTTGGACATGACAGTCACTTTTCCTTTCATATTTTGTGTCTGATCACACGACTTATTCTTTGAATTTATAGTCACACGACTTTGCCCTTTTGTTGAGGATCTCTTTTTTGTTTCCCTAACTTTTGCCTGGACAAATTCTTTTGATTTTGATGTCCAGCGGGATGCCCTAATTTTTGCCTAAGTCGCTGGTTTTCAAGTTCGTTGACTTAGTAGGCTTTCTTTTCTCTTTTTCTTTTCGATTCATTTTTTCTCTCTTTTTTTTTTGAACAATTCGTATGAGACGTCTTCAATTTATTATCATTGGAAATATTGTGACTGCCTCATTTCTTGGTTGACGAGGGATAGTCGTTGTTGTACCGTCATATTTTAACCTCCTATTGTGCGAGAGATAACCATTGCGGTCTCGCCTTTTTTCTCAACCTTTTGAAGGATAACCATTTTTGTTTCCTTAGATGCGAGCTCCTACTGAATTTTGAACACTCAATCAAGTTAACTGAACACTACCCTGCCCCTAGGTTAAATGTGAGGGTTTTTTCGTATAGAAAAGAAACTCCTACTTCAAGGCTCAAAAGGGGTTGGCAAGGGATTAACTTCCTTATATCTCCAGTGTTTAGGAATTTGAAACAATGCCTGTACATCATCAACAGGGTTTTACTCGAAAGCACACCATTTGAGATTATTGGTATTATGTGTTCGTCATTCTCCCTTCAGAGTCATCATGCTTTATCATTGAGAGTTTGGTATCACAAGCAAATAAGAACATATTAGAGCGAGAGCGAATGAATTTTTTCAAGACAAACACATCCAATGCATCGTTATTATAGTTCAAAAACAAACAAGTATTGCATATAGACAGTATTGAACAAGAACAAGAAAGATTACGCATGAAAATGCATGAGAAATTACGAATTGCCAACATTGAGAAGATTTTCTCCGTATGGACTTATTGCTTCAGAAGGTCCATTGAGTCGAGGGAGAACTTCAAATCTGGCCTGCAGGTTTGAATATGATAACCTTTGCATCAATCAGGTCTTGTACCTTATCTCGGACTGGTTGGCAATTATCGATCGACTGACCAAGTTCCCCAGAGAGGAAACCAAACCAAGCGTTCGTATCTGAACTACAGATTACTTCTAAGAAGAAGATTCTGACGAAGCCACAAAGGAGTTGTAAGTATCAAGCTTTAGGGATTTGAGGTAGAAAATGAGAAGCTCGTTGTCTGGAAACCTGTTATGCAATGATATGTATGCAAATGCATATGCAATGCTTTCAAGGATCTTTTTGGCACCCAATTTGCAACATTGACATGTAGTTGCAGCTTTGTTGAAGAACTTCGACTTCCGTCTTTGAACGTCCTTCTTTAAGAATCAGGCTCACCATATCCAGTGGGTCATAGCCTCTGATTCGGGGTATGGTACTTTTGAGCTTAAAAGCATGTGGCTAAAGGAAAACAAATCCTCTTTCCCCTTGATAGGAATTGTACCCTTGAGTTTGAAGGCATCTGGCTAGAGGAAAATAAATCCTCTTGCCCATTGACAGAAGTTTATTCTACTTTCGAGTTTGAAAAGCATCTGGCTGGAGGATAATAAATCCTCTTGCCCCTTGATATGAATTAAGGCTCTTGATAGTCCTTCCATAACAGTACCTGGGAATTATGCATCATAAATACCAAAGATCCCTGAAAAGGTTAGTCAGCACATTATGTAAAAGCATAGGGTAGTACAGACAAGTAAGTCCTACAAACAAAACCTGCAAGGAGATCAAGTGGTTAGATAACAAACATGTCACACAAGAGTCCTTAGGTTTACAGCTTGCATGGAGTATGACCAGGTGATTACCCTTCCCCAAAGGTACTTCTAAGGATAAGGATGATATCAGCAACGGGTTCTACCAGTGACCCAGAATTGTCAGCCCCTTCTAAAGCACCCTCGAACATGGTACATGCATACCACGCAATGATACTCTAGGAAGAAACCTATCTGAGCTGTAGTATCGGGTCATGACCATAACTTGGCATGCACCAAGAATAGCCTTCCCACTACGTTCCTAAAAGTTAAGGTGGGTTAAAGGTGACTAAAGGTCCTTGAGCTCCGACGCACCCAAAGATACATGCGTAAACCTCTCTCATGCAAAAGAGGTACACAATAACCAATGGAGGCCTAACTCAAGCGCGAACTTCATTTTGACCAATCCCAAGCATGCACAAGGGAGGTCTCCATGACTATGTCGCTCCTATCTTAAAGTGCACTCGAATCCGGGTATAGGATTCATCTTCCACAAAACCCAAGCAACCATGATAATTAAAACAATCAAACAAACAAATTAGTGATCTAAGCCCTAAGGTAAACCCCTCTTAAAGACTCCCCAGCAGAGTCGCCAGTTCTGTAACTCGGTGAACTGACTTTTTATTTTAAAAGCAACAAATGTTGCGGTGAGCATGAGTCGCCACCGACTTTTATTTTGTCCAATGTTAGGAAGGGCAAAAAGTACAGAAAAAGACCCTTTTGAAAGAAAGCGGGCTCGGGGGGTAAGTTATGAAAAGGGAAGGTGTAAGCACCCTTTTCATCCGTAGTTATCTACGGGCTCTTAACTTGCTTAGCTCATGTTTGTTTGTTTTGAGTTGAAAAGGAATATAAGGACTTTAGCGTAAATGCGTAGCCTTAGTTTTTTGAAAGAATATTGAAAAGATGTTTTTATTGAGCTAGGCAGTTTAAGAGCACTACCATAATTGATTGGTCTTTTTCTGTAATTTTTAAAGTTCCTAGGATTATCCATACTATAGAGAAGTAGGAAATCCTTGTTTATATTGGACGTGCGGGACAATCAAAGGGTCATCGGAGGTCGTTGAAGGCAACAGGTAGAGGTACCTTTAGCAATATTCGAAGGGACAATCATTGTTTCGTAGGCAACCATCTGAGGGACTAGATCATATTATCGTAGGCAACATCGTGGGTCATCGAGGGACTTATGATCTTTGCAATGATTTTTAATCGAGGGACTTTGCTAATTGGTACCTCTACATTCGAGGGACACGACCTTATAATCGAAGGCAACCAAGAGGGGCGTACCCTAGGGGTGAGTGTGTGCAACAATCACGTGTGTTATGTTCAGGTAAATTAATCTTTGATTTAAGTTAGCTACGATTGTTTTTAGTCTTACCATACACACCTAGTTACTAGCAGTTAATAGTTTATATGTGCGGAAATTAAAAGCGGAAAATAAAACTAGCTATTACAGGGCTTCGGGGAGGGGATTACAAATAATAAAATGAGGGGAAAAGTAAACTACGATTATTACAATAAACCCGCATGAAAATTAAGGCAAACAATAAAAGATAATATGTAAAATTAAAGAGAAAAGATTGTTAATGTCCATGAAGTAGTCCAACCGCTCAACGGTATCTCGCATAAACAAGAAAAGGTTAGTACGGATATATAAAACGATGATAAAGAATGGTAAAGTATAAACAATTATTGATTTAAAAGAAAAATCTAAAATAGCCACATTAAATTATAAAAGAGAAAATAAAATTACACAAATTATTTTTGATTTTTTTTTATGTGAAAAATAAAAATCTAATTCTAATATTTTTTGTATTTTTATGAATTATTAAAATAACAAAACCAGATTAACTTTTTTTTATAAAAAAAAAAGGGTTAATGAACTTTTTGGTCCCTCTAAATATTGCAGATTTCGTTTTTAGTCCCTCTAAAATTTTCCTTTAAGAAATCATCCCTTCAAAATTTTTTGTCTAAACTATTGGTCCCTAATGTCAAATTTGCTAGAGATTAGCTACGATTTTAGCCACCGATTAGCTACGAAATTTGACGTTAGGGACCAATAATTTAGACGAAAAATTTTGAAGGGACCATTTCTTAAAGAAAAATTTTGGAGGGACTAAAAACGAAATCTGCAATATTTAGAGGGACCAAAAAGTTCATTAACCCAAAAAAAAAACATTAATCTAAGGTTAATCTAAATAACAACCTAATGAAACACAAGAATTTTTTTCATATTTTTTTTTGTATCGTTTAAATTGTTTTAATAAACCAAATTAAATACATTAGTAAGTTAGGTTAACTAAAACTAACTAAATAAAATAAGTAATAATTAGTAGTTTTTTTTTTTGTATTCTTTGACACCATAATCAATTGCAAAATTAATACATAGCACCTAATGTTAAATTATTTAGATAAGTGGATGGGACCACTTCCGTCTCGTCAGTGCATCCACATGAATAAAGAATGAGTACACCATATTATACTCTAAACTATAAGAGACATGATAAATTATTAGACATATAAAAGTGAACATTTTGTTATTATAAGGCAAGCAGAATAAATATTTTGTTATTATAAGGCAAGTAGAATAAATTAGAGAATTATTTACCTATTAGCAACAATTAAAACAAAGAAGACCACATGTAAACTATTAGTCAAAACCAAAACCCAGAGAGAGAAAAAGAATGCATACCACCGTCATCTCTTTCTTCTTCTATCAGATCTAAATCCATATGATGGTGCAATTGGTGGTTGGATGGATGGGTGTGCAGATCCGAAGGTGGATGTGCGGCGATAGGCGGTGTCGCGGCTCGGCGGATTGGAGTGATCGGAGACGGCTTGTGCGGCGAGGCATGGCGGCGTGTTGTTCAGCTGTGAATCGATTTCGACTCAGTGAAGTGGAACTTATATATGGAGTAGCTTCCGATTCCGTGCTCGTTCAATTCTACCTCTGATTACTACCTGAAAAAAACATGAAATGTTGTTGCTGCAAAATTTGATTTTTTATGATTAGTTTGATGAAAATCTTGTTATGTTAGTAGATTAGTTTATGAAAATTTGAGATGGATTTATTAGAATGTTGTTGTAGATTTTCAAGGTAAGGTCAATGATGAATTTGGCTATGTTATTGGTGATGTTTGGAGGATAAAGGTTTGGTGTTTGTAATGGTGAGATTTGCTGGGTTCGTGAGAACAAGTTTGTACGTGACTGTGATTAAAATGAAGAGATGATGGGATCATGGAAATTGGTGCGGCTCCCTCAAAGTCTTAAATTGAGACCCTATTTATTCAAAGATGTTAGGTTAACAAAATTGGTAAAAATCAAATAGTAATTAACATAATCAAAACTTCAAATCAAAATGTGATTTGATTTTGATATTTTAATTACTTATATTGATTCGTTCCAAAAATAAAAATGTTGTTCTAAAAATAGAATAATCTAAAGAAGGAATAAAATCTCTAAATATTTTTTGTTTATATATATTTTTAAATAGGATAAAAATTAAGTTATATACTATTCTAAAGTGAAATGCTAAATGACTATCCTAACATGAAACGAAACATAAACAAGATATATATATATATATATATATATATATATATATATATATATATATATATATATATATATATATATATATATATATATATATATTTTTTATTTTATGATTTTTTTTGATATTTTTGTGAATATAAAATGAAAAAAATGAAAAATTAATCTTTTAAAAAAAGCTTAAATAATAAATACGAAAATTAAAAATTAAAATAATAAAAATATTCTTTTTTGTGATTTTTGAATATAAAATAAAAATAAAATTAAAACGGTTAGATGCAAAATAAAGGAAAAATGTTAGAGGTGAGATTTGAACCCGGGATTTTGCACTTGCAAACCTTACTTCCTCACCGACCGGGCTATGTCAATTATTTGAAATAAAATGACATGAAAATATATGCGGGCAAATTTTGGGGTATGACATATGGCAACCAGCATTATCAGTCCTCCTGAGGTACCACCATCGTTGCATCTACATGCCAACAATGATACCCCATTTGGACCTCGACTGGGCGTGGGTCTCATGATCGCACTAGACAAGACCTGACATCTCATCGGCGTCATGACTATCCACTATATCCTAGGTATCCTATGTGTCACTCTGGCCTGGGTATTGGGCCTTTTACTTCATAGAACATCCCACCCAACCTGCAAATAGAGAAAATATGTGGCCCCCTCGGGGACCTATAATATAGTCCAGATGCATGAGGAAAGTAAATATGATATGCAAGCAGAAAATAAACATGATATGCAAACATATATACAGGATGCAAACATATAAATAAACAAAGAAACACCCAATAAATGAAACAAACAAAGGCTAAGATCGACTCACTAAGTATGGACCCGCAATAGGTCTAACATCCCCAACAGAGTCGCCAGCTGTCGCACGCTTGCGAAAAATGAACAGAGTCGCCACTAATATATTTATCCCATAAGGGAAAGGAATATCAGAAAACCTAACAAAGGAAGGAACAAGGTCTTGCGACCAGAGAATCTAGGTACGGGAGTCGGTTACGTGAGGGGAAGGTATTAGCACCCCTCACGCCCATCGTACTCGATGGTATCCACCTATGTTTGTTTCTATCTAAAGGGTGTAAAACTATGTCTATGTCTAAATGCGAAATGAATGCAAAATGTAGGGAAAAGAAATAATTGTACTCGCACGGACCCTACCCCGCTGCCTACGTATCCTTTTGAGGAATCAGAGTTACCGTAGCTCGGCTCACATGTTTTATTTGTTTTTTGTGTTTTTTAGTTGGGCGGAGTTAACGTTCGCGCTCTTGCATAAGGGATCGACCTACGATGCGTTCGAGCGGAAATAACAATGCCCTTAGAAAGAAGAAAAGGAGAGATTGGTTTGTGTCTTTTAGGGTAATTCCATGATGACGAAAACCCACTACAAGGCTTCGCACCACTTCCTTACTTTGTTTTAAGTCTGAACCTTTATTAAGCATTTTGAGTGTTTTTGGTTGGTGTTTTTTTTAAGGGAGTTTGTTTGTGACTTAGATCATACCAAAAAGAGTTTTGAATATTTAGAGAATGCACATCGAGGCCTACGCCACAATCGTTTCTCTAAATAGCGGTTAAGAAATACACCTTTTTGAATATTTAGAGAATGCACATCGAGGCCTACGCCACAATCGTTTCTCTAAATAGCGGTTAAGAAATACACCGAGGCCTACGCCTCAATCATTTCTCCTCCGTTAAGTAGGAAAGAACATACATCGGGGCCTACACCCCAATCATTTCTTTCCTACTACGAAAAGAAAAAAAACGGTATGATCCTTATCAGTATTTATTAAGTTTTTTTAAGGTTGAAAAGAAAAAGAATGAACAAGGGGAACTAACCTATCCTCTAATCTAATGTTGTTTGTACAAGGGAAATCCTAAGCCTAATGATCAATATAAATTGCATAAATGCATCAAAATAATAATAGACAAAAACTATACAATTCATCAAGGGACATATAAAGCAAACAAAAGGGATTCAATCAAAATTCTATCCAAAATTATTTACAAAAGACGAATCAAAGCGAGACAGAAAATACAAGTATATTGTCAAAGAAATGAATTATTAAAGGTATTAAAACAATTAAAAAAATCGACAAAGATTATGACAATTATTCACATACCCTAAATACCTAAAAACAAATTTTATGTATTTTTATGTTTGAGTTAAAAAGAAATTATGAATTAAAAGCAAAAGAAAACAAAATTAAAATAAAAAATAAAATCTAAACTGCAAAGGGGGTGCATCAACAATTTCAAAATGAACTGAAATTATGTTGTGAAGTAAACTGGGCCTGCAATCAGGGGTGGAAAGAGTAAAGCGCTAGGCCAAGGTTCATCTAACATGCGTGTGCAACAGCAAAACGTGAGTGTGATTTAGGAAATAGACAAGGCCCAAGTGACTCCAGACCCAACATCAAACAAACCAATTCCATCTTATTTCACTATTGCTTTTTATTTCATTTGTTTTAGTTATCAACATGTGATTTATTATTTCTATGGTACACTAACGTGACATGCAAAAAGAAAATAACATACACATGTATCAATTGGTGCGCTAATCACTTAAGTGAGATAAGACAAAAAAAACCCTGGACCAATCATAACCTGCCAAGCCATATCCCCAATCATTAACATAAGATGAGAATGAGAAATAATGGGAAAGGAAAGAACAAAAACGTGCCACGTCACCAAAACAAAGCTCATCAGCATGTACATGGACCAGACGACGGAGACGGCCTCCGGTTGTCACTTCCGGCGAAGACTCGCCGTCCACGGCGGTGTTTGTGCCCAGAAACTATTGAAACTCATACCTTTCCACTCGGATTTTCGTTCTGAGCACGAATCTGAACTCACAGCCACCGTTTGAACGCCCTATAACCCTAACCGAAGCATCAAGTAAAACCCTAACCCAATCATCTCACTAGAAGAAGCTTTAAACGTGCCAAAACACACACAATCATACGCAGCATTCAGATACGCAGTACATTCGTCAAAGCCATAAACATTTCATATGTGATAACTCAGATGCAAGAATCACAATAGTTTTCATATGAATGCGATACATGATTGTTTATGTGTTAATGCCTGCAAACGGTTTTTGAGGGACATACCTGCAAGGTCTTGGATTGAACAAGTAAGAGAGAAAGCTTCAAAAGTGAGACTAGCTGTATGCTTGAAGATGACGATGGTGATTGCCTCTTGAAGCGTGTCTTCAATTCTTGAAGATTCACAATACAGAAGCGAAGATCCTCAACATTCGGCCATGGCAAGTGGTGGAGATAGCTGGGAATCGGAGTGCAAGACAATGATGAGGATTGGTGGAGCGTGATGGAGAGAGAGAGAGGCCGTTGGTTGATGGTGATTGAAGGATGAGGGAGGTTCAATGGTGGTGAAGGAGGTGGTTGTGGTGGTTTGAAGTTTGTTACAATTTGTAACAAACTTTTGAAGGAGGGTGGGAAGAGAACCGAGAGAGAAGAAGAAGAGAGCTTTTTGAGAAAGTGTGAAGAATGAATCGTGTGGGAGCGTGAAAGAAAATGAATGTGTGTCTGTTATGGTGTGAAGGTTTTGCTTTTATATGGTGAGTGTGTGGTGCATAGCTTATGGTGTATCCTGGTGTAGTGAATCTTTTCATCAAACTTAAGGAGCAAGTAGTGATATTTGTAGTAAGGCCTTGAGGTACTTTGTGTTGCAGCATATTGCATGGGCAATAAGAGTAAGGTGCTGACTGCAACAATTTCCATGCAAATTCTTGTGCCAAAACAAAATTCCAAAGAGCCAACTTTGCATGGTCATAACTTTAGCTATGGGTCACCAATGAACTTAGTTTTTATGTCACCAAGAAGAGAATGTAGAATGGGATGACATTAGTGTTGGAGATGTCTTGAGATGATGCTTGTAAGTGTGAGAAATATGGCCCTGAATTTAGAATGTTAATACTGCTAATGCCTCGTGCGTGCGTGATAGGAACTTGGCTTACGTCCTAGTCAAAATGTAACTTGGCGAAGGCATGACTTTAAAGCCTTATATCTTGTTCTACACGTGCTCAATGGTCCTCATTCATAGCTCATTAGAAAGAATACATGACAAGGAACACAAACATACCACATTTGACTCAATTGGATACCTTTAACTCTTTAAAACTGGATGCCAAGATAGCCCACCACGTGTTTGTAGGAATGCTGCGCGCGTGGCTTATTCCTTGGCCTGGCCAGATGCACAACATGGGCTTTGTGAGGACACCATTATGGAGACTCATAAAGGATTTGTTACTCACCCAATTGACTTGGTTATGGGCTTTCTGAATAGGGGACATGGAGGAGGTTAGAATGAGACTAATATTGCATTCATAGAACATTTGTAGGGCTCAATAAACTGCTTCCAATATGGCACACCACATGTTAGATGGAATGCTTCACGTATGGCCTCAAATCTGCCCAGCTTTGTAACTTGATCCAAATGAAAAATCTCAACTTCAAACCTTAATAACTCTTCAACAAAGCTTCAAATGAAAAAGTATTAAACTAAAAAGTTGTTCTCCTCCATGAGAGGAACAACTTTGATGTTGGGAATTTATCAAGAAAATGTCATTTGCCATGTGTAAACTGATGGTGAAGTGGACTGCTTATCAAGCTTTTAAGAGCCATAATATTTTCTAAGTATAAAACTTTCCATTTTTGTTTTTTCTATTTTTGGTAACTTTTGTCAAATTCCTGATTTTATTCATTCTTTGACTTTTCTTGACCGATTTTCTACTAAAAGTCAATATTTGAGTGATTGACCTGATTTTGACCCAAAAGTCAACTATTCTGATTTTTCTCCAACCTTGATGAAATTCCTGATTAACTCTTCTCTAGTCAAATGAATATTTCCACATGATCAATATGAAAGCTTCCCACCCGTGGAATCAGTTCCTGACTTAACCTTGAACAGAAAGTCAATTGGTTGACTTTGGTCACAGAAACTCTGATTAAGGTGATTAGACGACATCCAAGCTTGTACACTCTCACCAATGCTCTGAACTGAGGGAAAACCCTAATTTCAAGGAGTCTTGAGCATAAGGATGACACCTCATATTGGGCTTCAAATCTCTTCTTCTGATCAAGTATCAATGATATGAATGTATGCAATGACATGACCTATATGGATGTATGCTTATAGATTGTAAGCCAGATAAATAAGGGTAGGAAAAATTTGGGGTATGACACATATGCCCCAATCTCTTATGCCACAGCTTAATGTCACCTTTAGTACAAAGGCATTTAGTTGTATTTGTCTCCATATTCACCTTGAATGTTTTGTTGCTTTTGTGCTCAAATTGCATAATCAACATCTGATCAGAATCATACAACTTTAAGAGATTATTCTTCATAGTTACTGAGAAACCTTTCTCAATAAGCTGACCTACACTCATTAGGTTGCTCTTCATGCCAGGGATATACCAAACATCCTTGATCAAAACTGTTTTACCATTCTTCACTTTGACTTTGACATTGCCCATACCTACAACATTAAGGTATTTATCATCAACACATATGATCTTTATCCTCTTTCTAGAGTCGAAATCAACAATCTATTGTTTGTTTCTAGTTAAGTGATTTGAGAAGCCAATGTCTATATACCACCAGTCTACCTAATATCCATCATAAGATTCAAAAGCCATCAATAACAGGTTCATCATCAGAATCTCCTCTGACTATGTTTGCTTCTTCTAATTTCCTTTCCTTGTTTGACCAACAGTCCTTAGCAAATTGATCAAACCTATTACAGTTGTAACACTGTACCTTTCTCTTGTCAACCTTTTCCTTTCCATTCTGATCTTTCTTCTCATCAAATTTGGAGGCTTCTGACTTTGGAGAACCACACCATCTCTCTTCTTGGCTTCTTACCAAGATTGCTTTTGAATCTTCTTACCAGGAAACACCTTCAGAGCTTGCTCCACCTCTCTTTTAAAGGTTCTCTCAGTTAGGCGCAAATCTTGTGCCTCTAGCCTACTCTACACATCTTCATTTTTCATGGTGCGGAGGTTCTTAGAATGGTGAATTGTTACAACAATTTAATCAAACTAAGGAGTAAGAGATCTCAATACCTTCTCAATAATAACTTGTTCATAGATTGTTTCTTCACAAGCCTTCATCTCATTTGTGATCAAAATCATTCTAAAGATGTAATCATGTACCTTCTCATTGTTCTTCATATTGAGATTCTCATACTGCTTACATAAAGACTGAAGCTTCACCTTATTCACTGATGCATCGCCACCGTAGCACCGTGCCAGTATGTCCCATGCAGCCTTCGTCGTCGTTGGATCAACGATTTTCTCAAACACATTCACATCCACACATTGATGAATGTAGAACAATGCCTTTTGATCTTTCTTCCTAAGTTCTCTTTGCACGTTTCTTTGCGCTTCCGTTGCATCCGGAACGTAACCGTTGATGACGAGATCAAGAACATCTTGAGGACCAAACAACACACGCATCTGAATCATCCACCGATTCCAATTCTTTCCACTAAATATTAAAAGCTTTGCATTCAAGCTATTTCCGCCATTCATCTTCGTTCTTGTGCACTAAAACTCACTCAGATCTCACAAAACACTCGTGTTTTCCGATCCCACAAAAATCATAAAATGCAATTTTGTTACGATTCAGATCGTGAATTCAAAGCAAATTCAAGAAATGAAATCAATCACACACGCTTCACGTACACTTCTGTTTCCCTGTAAATCGAACAGGAGCTCTAGATACCAATTGTCGGTGCACAAGATTGAAGATGAAGATGGAGATGGAAGAAGAGGGAGAAAAGAGAAAAACTTAAGAAAATCTCTTAATGTTGAAATTCAGTCATTAAAATCTGTTATACCAAAGTGTTTAAATACACCAATGAAACATGCCACATAGGCAAAACTAAAGCTAAACTGCAACGCAGGCATAACAAACTTTTACTAAAATCAGAAGCTAACAAATACTTCTGAAAAACAAGTTCTAACTAATGCTTCTGACTAACAGTCTCAAAAGTTTCTGACTATAACACAACTTCTGAACATGAGTTACTTCTAATAAGAAATACACCTTATATGATACAAATACCAGCCTAAATAATTTCTCATAAAAGAAGAAATTTAAATGATTTTCGAAAGAGAATTCAATAATGGTCGTTTGATCATTTCAAATAATTTCTTGAACGAGGATAAATTTTTAAATAATTTTTTAAAGAGAATTCAAGAAAATACTCAAAAAAATTCAACAAGTACAAAAAAAAAAAGAAGTTGACAGTTCAATAATTCAAGAACACAGAGTAGAGAACGAGAAATAAAAAACTCAAATAATTTTGATGTAGTTTAAAATAAAACATGTACATTCTTTATATTGTGAAGTAAACTAAATGTATGTTTTAAAAAAAGAGAAAATCAGTCATAAATTACGTTGTAAGAGAAGCTACAAATAGTAGGTCAACAAAGTTACGGTAGAAAGTATATTAAACTTATATTAAACTTGAGGCAGCGGTGAATGACCATGATACCAAACATAAGCTAGATAAAACATATATTCTAAGGACTTTGAATTATCTCCTTCTCTTTTCCTCAATGTTTTAAAAACCAGACCGGTCGGATCGGTCCAATCGAGAACCGGCTAGATAACTGGTCTGATTCAATTGTTGGATCAGATTATGTCGTTGAACCGGTCAAAATCGGCATAAACCGCTAAAACTGACGATTTTCCTGAACTGGCAGTTTAAGTATTTTTTTATTAAAAATTAAAACGACGTTTATTTTAATGAAAATTAAAATAAAAAATAAAAGAAATGAAATAAAAAATAAAAAATAAAGATGTTGCGGATGCGGTTGATTTTGTTGCAGATGATTTTGATATTGAAGAAGGAGATCCCAACATTGAAACAATTTTTTCTTCATTGAAATTAAATATAATAGACAATAAAGTTATTTTGTTATAAATTATTCAATTAAATTATGTTGCGATTAAACTTTGCAATTATATTTTATAATTTTGTACTATTTTGTTATGTGTAATATCAATGTTTAAAATTTGAATTTAAATTACTCCCTCCGTCTCATAATAAGTGTCTCATTTGAGCTTTGCACGGTTCTTAAGAAAATGATTGAATGTATTGATTTTAATGATAAAATATTAAAATTAACATCATTTACTAAAGTACCCTTATTTATTATAGGTAGTGGAGTAGTTGAAAAATGTGAAAGCTAATATATAGGGGTATAGTAGTGGAAAAAAGTAATAAATGTTGCATTGATATTCTAAAGAGACATTTATTTTGAGACATAGAAAAAATGCAAATGAGACACTTATTATGAGACGGAGGAATTATAAACTTGTGAATTTATTTATGATATGATATTTTCAAAAAATTTAAGTGCTGGTTATATTTTGTAGAGACTGAATCATTTGATTCGATATGTTTTATACCTATATAGTTTTGTTATAATGACCGATCTATTTAACCGAATTATCTGATTTAATCTGGTTTAGAGTATGTTTGGATACACGGAGGAAGTTTGTGTCTAAGCCACAAACGTGCGTCTGGCTAGAAGCTACAAAGTGTAGCTTCTCTTTTTTCACGGTGGAAACTCTTCAAAACGCGCGTCTAGCTATGCAAACGTGTATCCAAACATGCACTTAGTCATCCGGTTTAACCAGTGACCCAGTGATTCGACCAATAAATCAATGATCCAATATTCACACGGATTCAATTTTTAAATACTATTTTTTCTCTCCATCTCTCTTAAACAAATTTTTTTCAATAAAGAGAGAGAGTGAAATTAAGAGAGATAGAGAGGAAGAAAAAGATGGAAAAAAAAAAGTTAGAGAATCCAAGTGCATAATCTTAGTTAGTATATGAGATTTATAGTGTTCTCAATTAAAAAAAAAACACATAGTTTTATAACACCGTGAGACTTGAGAAAAAATTTCAAATTTATTCTATATAAAAATATTACTCCATGTTATTGCACAATAAAATAAAATTTCTGTTCAGTCAATTCCCATTTTAAAAAAAGAAATATTACGTTCAATGAATCCAAACTTTTTACAGTAATAATTTGGAAACAATTTTAAACCTTTTTAAAAGTGAAAACGACGATACAAATACAATACCAAAAAAAAGGAACAAAATAAGCATAAAAACAAAGCTTTTCCAGGTGGCAACCTCTAACGTGTAATAAATCAGTGCAAGTGCGACGTAACGTGTTATCATCGCCTAATGACAATTAACAAACCCCTTTGACGGTCAGCTCAACCTCAACCTCAACCTCAACCAGTCGGACCTCACTATCATCAACCTAAACTGGGACCCACAATGTAAAGGCAATAATCAATAATACACAAAAATAAATTGAAAAAAAAAAGGACAAGCTTGAATTGAATCACCTCATTATTCAACTCATGAAAATAAGCGTGTTGTAGAAATTTTCACATTTCACCTTTCACAATAGCAAGAAGTAGCTGCAGAAGAACGGATAGGAATAACTGATTAAGACGTAACTGCATCGTGCGATGGACGACGCAACAGCTTCGGAGCTGAACAAATCAGGTAGCGGAGGATCGGAGCGAGGTGGCGGTGAAGATAAAGAAAGAGGAATTTTCGAGTTTTTTGGTTGGGTTTATCACTTGGGAGTGAATTCCATTGGTCGTGAGTATTGTCATCTTCGATTCCTTTTCATTAGGGGAAAGTATGTTTCTATGTACAAGCGTGATCCTCATGAAAACCACGCCATTGTATGTTTCTTCTCTTTCTTTACGCTACTTTATTATTGCTTACTGTTAATTAACACCGAGTAGTAATTACTAATTCCGAAGAGTGTTTGAAGTTAGATCATGAGTAAATGCTAATTACTGCGATGTTTAGTGTTTAATTTTGTGATTTATTTCCTAGTTGTACCGAAACTTTTCTTGAATTCAGTTACTAGCACTATTTAGCTAGTGGATTTGGCTATTTTAAAGTGAATAGTTAGTAAAATGAGAAAATCTAAGAGTTGAATTAATTTATCATACATGTGCATAATAAATTATAAAAAGAACTTCATAGCAACACTTGTCATTACATTTAGTTTATTCATTTTTTGTAATTATTACTGAGATCGACGTGTCAGTGTCATGTTTCAGGTGTCTGGTGTTTGTGATTCATAGATAACAACTTTTGATTTGTTTATAGATGATTGGTGTTACTCACTTTAATATTTAAAGTGAATTCCTCACCTTAGTGGAGCTTTGTCCTTAGTTTGTTAGACCGAAATATTTAAATATGATATTGATGCAGAGACATACATGGCCACTGGACATGTCATACACCTTTCATAATAATTGAACAGGCATACTTGTTAGCTTCAATAATAGTCTTTTAGATGGGGTTGTAAATTTATAGTAGTTCCACTTCACTTGTTAGTTTGTTGTCTGTTTTGTTTTTTTAACAGTAGAATGCTTACTGTCAAACTTTTCTTATGTGCAGAAACCTCTTAGGAAAGGAGTTGTAGGACCCACACTAATGGTGGAGGAGCTAGGTCGCCGAAAGGTCAATGATGGGGTAAAGTTCTTGCATACAAATCTATGTGTTACTAAATTAAACTGATTGTATGTTGGTTTTGATGGATATGGAATATTCTGTTTATGGTTAAAGTCATAACAATATCTTGTGATTTAAGTTACTTGTTTCATTTAATTTATATTTTTGATGGAAGCTAAGTTTATTTTTTTTGTCTTCTTCCCCAGGATCTTTATGTTTTACGGTTTTACAATCGATTAGATGAGGCCAGAAAGGGAGAAGTAAGTTATAGTTTTGAGTTTCTTAGTCTAATAATATTTTATAGTGATTGAAAGCTCATTGCCATGCAGCATGCTTCTTAACGGGTAAAACAGTTTGGAAGAATTCAACATTGATCATCTTGTAACTTGTTTCACTCTACTACATATAAAACCAAATAATAAGGTTCTATTGTGAAAGTTGTTGCTAAGTTATGTTAATCATTTTCAAAAAACATGGATTAGGTTTCTTTCAACTTTTCTTAAGAAAAAAACCACCAACCTAGGGGTGGAAACAAGCCTGACCGACTGATAGGGCCCTACGTCCGAGCCTACTTCAGGCCTAGGCGAGACAATATCTTTTTTTTAAAGAAAATAAATAAGGCTATGGATTTAAAAAAGGCCTATTTAGCTAAAAAGGCCTGACTCCAGATCACAAAGAACGCCTATCAGGCTGGCTACCGAAGTAAACATCAATAATATATTTTTATAACTATTCTTATTATATTAGATTTTGTATTTTTCATTAAACAATTTGATCTTTTTTTGCCAAAAACATTTTCTTTTCATTAGTTTAAGCATATTATCTTAAATGAATTTTTGACATGTTTAAATGTATTATTATAAAATAGATTTGAAATAGATTGTCATATAAAGTTATACTCTCTAAATATCATGTTAAATCTCAAACAATAACCTAATCTCATTGACGTATTAGCTCGTTAGACTAGTTAAACATATGTCATATTACTTACTTTGAGACATTAGTATGAAATAAGCTTTTAAGTAGACTTATAGGCCATATCAGACTTTCAAAAAGGTCTTCCTAATAATAAGCTTGTGATGGGTGATAGGCTAGAATTCGGCCTTGAATTTTTTGGTTAGACCAGATTTGGGCACTGCAAAGCCTAACTCGGCCTAACCTATTTCCATCCTAACCGCACCCTTCCAAAGCTCTATGTGCATAATTAGATTTTTTTAACAAAGACTTTTTTACGGTACTTATCTGGTTGCATTTTCAGGTTAAATGCTAGCGTTGTAATTTGTTAGCATCCCAGCACGCACTGAGTGCAAAAACCATAATGAGTCTCACCTTGTAGTCTGAGACCCATGTAGGTGAACTTTACATGCAGTTTTAGGGATTTAGAACTAATTGAAAACACCTCGTGGCAGAGCCATGTCAATGCTTGTCTTAAGTTTTTTTTACCTCATGGTCTTGCTAAAAAGGATGTGCCGAATTCCACAGCATAATATCAAATTTATGAACAGTTCCAAAACAAGAAATGAAGTTAGTACTTATGAATAAACAATAGCCATTAGCCGCTCAAGAGTGTTTCCTTAAGCCAATTTAAGTGCATAAATATTTATTGAATAACCACTTCAACTTGTTATTTTTCCTTCCTAGTAAAAACTTACAACTAGAGTTCCTTATTTTGAATTATACTTTGATGTTATCACATAGATTAAAATTGATAACATAAACGGGCCCTCAAATTTATTACCACCCTTGCTGCGAGGAGTGCCATCAAGATGATTAACTAGGTTCCTAGATTTAAAATTTATAATATAAACTTTCCCTTTAATTTTCCTGTTCAAAGGTTTGATACAGTTTCTTGATTGAACAATCGTTCTAACACACAAATGTATCTGCATCTTTTTGTTTATGTTGGAAGCAAATTTTTTAGAATTGAATGAACCCCGAATGCCATGGGTTTTATAACTCTTACCTTATTTTTCAGCATAGAATTAACTATTTTTCTTGTCCATTTTCATCAAGATTGCCTGTGCTACAGCTGGGGAGGCCCGGGGATGGATAGAAGCATTTGATCATGCCAAGCAACAGGTATGATAAAATAGCTAGAGGAAGGCATGCTTGCGCCACATTTGTTATTAGTGTTAGTAATTGCTACCCCTCTAGCCTAATTGAGATTGGAAGTCTATTTCTGGGGTAAGGGGGTTTGAATTGAAGTTCCTATTTCAAAATTTTCTATAGCTTTTTCCATTTTTGTAAAGAACTGGGATGTCATGAAACTATAAGGTATTTACCATAATTTACTTATGATTTTAATTTACTGAATATATACTCGTTGCAGGCTGAGTATGAATTGTCACGAGGTGGTAGTACCAGAGACATACTAAACATGGAGGAGGAGTATGATGTTTCCTTCAATCTTTAATGCATCATGCTAATATGTGATATAATAGTATTAGTTAAATGGTCTTATTAACAATTGTAATTGGTGAATGATTAATAACGGTGTTTGTATCATACATGTTAGCAAAGAATTGCAATGCTTCTGGCCCCTTATATTGTCTCACCATTTCTTTTTCTTTCTTTGTTTTTTGCTTATGAAATCCATGAACAACGATAACTTTAAATAATTTCAATGAACATTGCTTACAATTGTTGTTTGTTGGGCGCATGGTTAGGTGTTCTGCCTTTTAGGTTGTCCTTTTATTAGATGATTTATCATAAATTGACATATCATTGCTCTTTATTTTTGGAAGGATCAATCTGGAAGGACATCGACCTAGAGTGAGGCGGTATGCCCATGGATTAAAGAAGCTAATAAGAATCGGCCAAGGTAAAAACATTGTTTTATCAATGATATTCATCATGGATTGCTTTTGAGGCAATGTTTTTATAATTTTTATATTGAATAATGTGTTCCACAATGCATCTTAGTCAATTTGGTTCTGAAAATTATGGAGTGATAGTTGTGAAGGTGTGGTTTTGATTCTATATTATTTATATTTATGCAAGGAATCCCATGTTTCTTTTCTGATTGCTATTTTCTGGAGTTGTTGCATTATTTTTTAAAACTCCTGTAGGTGTTTCTCTTAACTTACTCTTGCTCTATATTTCTGAAAGGCCCAGAGACACTGTTACGGCAATCATCAAAGTTGGCTGGTAGGTCAGATGGGTTTGAAGGGGATAATGGAGACACAGTTGAAGCTCATCAATGGAAATGTGTTCTTACTATGGCTGGTATTTTTCTCGTCATAAACATACACTATTTTGTAACCTATTACTAGGAAGTGACGGCTTATTGCTCTAATAGCCCTTTCCTTTTTAGTGATTTCTTAATATTGATAAAATATTTTAATTTTAATGCATTTAGAAACTGTTATAAAGGCTCTTTTTTAGTTAATCTAAGTTGAGAATGCAAATCTGTAATTAAAGGGCATTTAGTTTATCATGATTACTTCAACTGCATGGTCTGAATTGAGGATGATATGAAGGTCGGTACACTGAACTAATAATAGTATTCTCCAGGTAATCAAACAATTCAAGGGGGGAAATTTGGAGGATTTTTTCTCACTTCTTTTGCACTCTTTTTTCTGTTTTCCTTGCAGAAAATTTTTATTTATCTGGAAAGAGAAAAAAGAAAATTAAAAGAAACTCTATGAAGGAAGAAAATCATTATTTTACTTGGGACATAGAAGCTTGAGTAGTTGTGTATGATTTGTCTTTTTGCTGCATGATTTGGTTGTTAGACTCTTTTAACACACACAACGATACTTTTGCGTATGATTTTTTCTTTTTTCCTACTCGTAGTTCTTGTTCATATTAGTTTTGATATAATAAAAATATCCTTATCCTTCTAGATACTTTTTGTTTGTGGTTTCAGGAATTAGAATTTTTGAGGATGTTTCTGATCACAAGGTATGTATAAAGTTCCCTTATTTGGGTGGGGGAGGCTCCTGGGTGATACATATTACTCCCTCCGTTCCTTTTTAAGTGTCATTTTTTGACTTTTTACACATACCAAGACAACTAATAACTGTTGTTACTTTTTAAACAATGATTACTAGTACTTTTTTGTCTATAATACGCTTAACTTTTTAGTAATTTATTTTACCTTTTTCTCTCTCTATAAATAACTAGGGATAGTTTTGACAAAACTACCATTATTACTACTTTGAACTTTGAAATGACACTTAACAAGAAACAAATTTTTTTCTAAAAAGTGACACTTATAAAGGAGCGGAGGGAGTATTAAACATATCTTGAAAACTAGTTAGCTTTCCACTCGTGTCTATCATGTGAACTGGAGTCATAAGAATATAATAGTTGTCTTGTTGCTGATTCTTTTATTACCCACTATTTATTTCTCTCTGTCAATATGTTGTTTGTGAAACCTGAACAGCATAAGTTGCTGAAAAAGATTTACTTTGGTGCATCGCTGTACAGATCAACAACTATCATTTGTAGTTATAACGTAGATGGCTAATTACCGGCAAGTCAGGATCAATAGTTATTTATAGTAAATCGAAGAGATTTCCTAATCAACTCACCGCATAAGTTTTATGTTGCTAAAAGACTTTAAAGGAATGAGCTTCTGGTTCAGGGGTTAAGCCATATCAGCTCTCTCCACTCGTGTCTATCATGTGAACTGGAGTCATAAGAATATAATAGTTGTCTTGTTGCTGATTCTTTTATTACCCACTATTTATTTCTCTCTGTCAATATGTTGTTTGTGAAACCTGAACAGCATAAGTTGCTGAAAAGATTTACTTTGGTGCATCGCTGTACAGATCAACAACTATCATTTGTAGTTATAACGTAGATGGCTAATTACCGGAAAGTCAGGATCAATAGTTATTTATAGTAAATCGAAGAGATTTCCTAATCAACTCACCGTCAGCTCTCTCCACCTCCCCCCACTATTTATTTCTCTCTGTCAATATGTTGTTTGTGAAACCTGAACAGCATAAGTTGCTGAAAAGATTTACTTTGGTGCATCGCTGTACAGATCAACAACTATCATTTGTAGTTATAACGTAGATGGCTAATTACCGGAAAGTCAGGATCAATAGTTATTTATAGTAAATCGAAGAGATTTCCTAATCAACTCACCGTCAGCTCTCTCCACCTCCCCCCCCCCCCCCCCCCACTAGTGAAGTCCTTTATAATTAAACTGCAAGTTTTTTACTTTTGGCTATTCTGAAATTTTGGGTCCTGTGAAAGGTTAACTAAAATTATTGGGAAAAATCCAAGTCTCACATTGGTTAAAGATAGATCCTAAAAGTTTCAGAGTGACACCCCTCACCTTACAAGCCGGTTTTGTAAGGATGAGTTATGTCAAACTCTATTATAATATGGTATCACGAGCCTATCAATTCAGGCCAACCACCATTTATATACACACCAAGCCTAATAGTGTTGGGCGTAAGGGGGTGTATTGGAAAAACCAAGTTCCATATATCGACAATTTGGGTCATCCATTATTTATATCCACAAACCAAGTTCCATATATCGACAATTTGGGTCATCCATTATTTATATCCACAAACCAAGTCCAATAGTGCTGAGTGTGATGGGTTGTATTGGAAAAAACACCAGTCCCACATTGGTTAAAGATAAATCTTAATAAAAGTTCATATAAAGTGACACCACTCACCTTACAAGTGTGTTTTTTAGGGATGGGATAGGTCAAACTCTATTATGAACTTGTGGAATTGAGTTTGACAGAGAGTTTTCTAATAGCGGTATTTGCTCGTAGTTATACTGTACAAAAGTTATTTTTAAAAGTACATCTTTGTGTATATTGTTGTCCTAGGAAAGTATTGTATAAAATCCTTGATATGTTTCTGTCGCATTTAAAATAATAGAGCTACTGCTTTGTTTCATTATGATATAACTAATTTCTAATGTGTTACTTTTTTGTTCTTTGTAGAATGGTAAGGGCGTCCTTGCAAAGTCTGTTGGTGTTATTGATGCAACTGCAGATACTGTTTTTGAAGTGCTTTTCAATACTGAACGACAGAAAAGATATGAGTACGTAACCTCTAAAAATTTATTGAATTTTCGGTAACTTATTGGGAAAATTAGGGGCTGCATGGTTTGGAAAAAATGTCTGTTTATTGTTTCCATTACTTATTTTCACTAATACTTACCAAAAATGTAATTTCGTTTTACTTTTTCCTATTTTCATAAATTTGTTTCACTATTTCCTATATAATATTAGAACTAAATAAATAAATTTTATCTAGGAAATTGCGGACTGAATTTATTAAAAACATATAATTAATATTTTTGTTTTATTTTTTCAAGACAAACTTTCCTTTTATAGGTTTCTTAACATGTGCGGGCACATGTTAGCTGCGGGCACATGTTAGCATAACTCTATTTGAAAATAGGAAAAAACTGAAAATATATTTGTTTTTATAATTATCAATGTATACTCTATTTGAAAATAGGAAAAATCTGAAAAAATATATTTGTTTTTATAATTATCAATGTATAAGTACACAACAACAGAAGCAGAAGAGTATTTTCCCAAACTAAACGGCTTTTAATCTCTTCAAAATAATTGTATTTGTTGCAGGTGGGATATGTTATTTTGTGACTTAGAGCGTGTAGAATCTTATGATGGACATTATGACGTTGTTTATGGGACATATGATCCTAAATATCTATCCCGGTAATCAATTGATGTTAACCCTTTCAAAAATCATAAATATAACATAATTGCAACTGGATTTCTGTAATAGGATGTTCTGTTCTGTTCTGTAAACTTAAAATTTCTATCATTCCTCATTTGTGTTATCAAAGTATTTATTTTTCATTGATGAAAATTTGTGTTTTCTAGCTAAGGCTAACTTGATTTTTTCTATTTACTTTGACTTCTGTCATGTAGAATTATTCATATTAGCCCCGCGATAAGTTTACTTATCCTTGTGTTTTAGGATCGATCCTTGCTGTAGTTAGCTGTGATGAAATTTTAGTTATAAAATAACTACAATTTTCTCACTTCTTTGTCTTCTCAAATATTGTATTATTAATATGTTATTGCATCTTTTACTTTTTAGAATATTATTCCTCAATTCCTTTTAAACATAACCCAGGTGGCATCCAAAGCAGGATATTGTCTTCTCTAGGCAATGGTTTCGTGGACAAGACGGAGCATACAGTAAGAATATGGTCATTTACTTTCATTGCTTGTATTGTAGTGTTATGTTCTTCATTTTCCTGTTGAATTTATAAGAAACAGGGACTCTTATACAATACTTGTTGAGAAAGCACGTGAATGCATCTGTGTGTATTACACATCAAACTTGTGTGTGTATTAAATCATAATAAATATAAATATTAGCCTTCGCTATATTCACATGATTTTGTACAACAATAAAAAGGAAAATGAGAAAGCATATGAGGGAACCTGCATGTAAGAATGTTTGTATGTGTGTGTGTGTACAGGTATGTGCTATTCATTGTATGCAAGGAATCTTAATAAATAGGAAAACTAACATTACCATATTTACTGTATTTATATGGCATTTTACACCCACCTATTTGTATTATTTATAACAATACTCATCGAAATACAATAATACTGCAAAAGTGAATTTCATGTATCATACTTTCAAAGTTATCATCAGTTTTTAAGTACAGAAATCTGTCATTGCTATGGTGGCTGTTGAAAAATTTACGACATGAGTCATTACCATTTTATCAGTATTTGATTGGTTTTCTGTTTAGTTGAAATCATGCTGTATTTCAACTTACTTGGAAATCTATGCTGAAGTGCTCCATGTATTTTATCCATGCAGCAATCTTGCAATTTCCAGCTATACATAAGAACAAGCCTAAAAGATCTGGTTATCGACGTGCAAAAATTAATCGTAAGATGACACTTTTTGCATTAAATCCTAGGAATTGACTAGTAGAGTGGTGTTTGGTATTTGTGCTCATTCAAAAGCTGCTGTCAGTTGTAGGAATATGAAGTTACAATATTTTCAAAAATAACATAGAAAAATATAGCCACCGACGTCTGTATTTTGGGCTTATTCATTGACTAATTTTATCCTTGTGTTTTATATTCTGGCTGCAGCATCTACTTGGGAGATCAGAAATTTAAACACACCAATGGTATCAAATAGGCCAAGATGTCTAGTGACCCACACTTTAGAAATACATTCTGCATCCTGGAATCGATGGAGGAACAAACAGTGCTCAAAATTTGAGAGGAGCATTTCTTATGCGCTACTGTGCCAAGTGGCAGGTTAAGTATTTGAGCTATCTTTTTCGTCTTACATCTCTCTAAAGTGTCTAGAATTTCTGGCAGTTGGAATTATTAAAAATATGTGGCCCAAACTAATTGCTTGTAGTGTGTGTTTGGCCCAAAACTAATTACGTATACAATAATAAATACAAGGATTTAAAAATCCCTAATTGGTGTAACTCTATAATTACCCATTTACATTAGTTCTAACACTCCATCTCAAGCTGGAGCATATAAATCAAATGCATCAAGCAATCCTTGTAATCAATTTGAGGACCTTTAAATAACTTAGTGAATACTTCCAATTGGTCATTTGAATTCATAAGGTCGTTGTAATGTTTTCTGATAAGATCTTCTCCATGATGAATTGACAATCTATCTCAACGTGTTTGGTTTTCTCCCGGAACATTGGATTTGAGATGATATACAAGGCATCCTGATTATCACAAATGAGCAACACTTGTGAAACGGGCCCAATACTCAGTTCTTTAAGCTACTTTTTTAGTCATATAAGTTCACAAATGAGCAACGCTTGTCACAACATTCTGCTTCTTGCTCTTCCAAGAGATCCAAGTTATTACCAACAAAGACACAATACCTAGAAGTAGATCTCCTATCCGTGAAAAAGTCTACCTATTTTGAAGTCTGCATGGTGTATCTTGCTGCTGCTTGCATCAACAAGACCTTCTTCAGATACGGACATCCCTCTTGCATCTATTGACTCCATTTCTTTGGCCACCTACAGTGGCGGTCATGGTCAACCTTGCAAACTAGGAAAATCTCGTCACTATGCCACCTTTGGATCCTCCGACCCGCACCTTTGGCCATGTTTACTGACTTCCCCAAGTTGTATAAGGAGCACCAAGCCTCCAATTCCTCTATCTCTGTTGCGTACATGAATACCTTCTTTGCTCGTATCTCTCACTTCACATCCTTGTAGCACTATAAGGTCTTTGCTAATATCTCTCACTCTACATCCTTGTATCCTTATAGTTCTGTAAGGTGAAGACTGTCCAAGTCTTCTAGCACTACAAAGTCGATATTCCTATGTGATGAGGGACTAAACCCACCCGTTCAACCCATCACACTACAGATGTTGTACCGCTGCAAGAAGGCAAATAAAGTGGCCCATCATTAGACTGCAGAGGTTGTTGCAGTTATGGAGGGTTTTCCAACATTTTCTTAAAATATCTTCATGGACTGGGAACTTTAATTCGGCAATGGAAGAGGAGGAAAAGTCGGGCGGGCATGACGTAGCGGATCCTGAGATAGCCTGACTCGAACCAGCTCATTTGGGCATGGGCGCTTGGCCCAAACTAGAAGTCATTAAGTGATAATTCTGAGCATGTAGCAGACCGCGTGTCCCTGTGAAAGGGCCGTTATTGCCACTTCTCCAAGGAAGAAACCGTTCCTCCTATCCATGGGGAAGAACGAGTCTTCCCATTCCCACGCCATAGTCAAGCAGCTGGGTTGTAACCGGTTCTTCACCCACAACTTGGCCCATGAGACGTGGCTATAAATATCCCAACCTCTAGGGTTGGGAGGATTCATTCACTATTCAGATATTCAGCATACCTAAACGCCCTCTTGCATTCATCACGTGAGCATGGAACCCCTTATTGTATTTTCCACAAGCACACTTCACAAATATCTACGGTGATATATGATTGGATGTTTAATACTATTTTACATTGTTCATTGTATAGTAGTTAAATTTATATTCTGTTAAAATTCAAAACAAAAGAAAATTGCTTCCTATGCCCTTTTGGTGTGCTTTAAATTCTGATATTGAATAATTAGTCTGTGAATACTATTCAAGAGACATTAAATAGATGTTGTTAAATAATGGTTCAGGTCTAAAGGAATACATCGCAGCCAATCCAGCACTCCACCAAGAAAATGCCACCACAATAGTTCACTCCAAAATATCTGATTCTTCCATTTCCATTTCTGAATATGAGGATGAAGTACAAGATGAGTTTTATGATGCAATTGCTGCTGAATCATCATCTTCAGGTGAAGAAAGTGATGACGAGGAAAAGCATGATCCAAAGGTTTGCTCATTTCTTCTTATCAACTATAGAAGTAGTTTACAATAGATATTAGTACTTTTTGTTGCGTGATTGATCTGAAATAAAGAAAAGGTATTTGTTTTGTTAAGTTCTGTTGTTTAACATCATATCCAATTTATCAGGAGTCAAGAGTCAAACTAAAGAATATTTCATGGGCAATCACATCCTTAGCTTTGAAGCGAACTGCAGGTCAGCTTTTCCTTTGTTTGCTTGGTATTTGCTAGGGTTAAAAGACCAGAGCTATTGTTATTTTCTGTACATAGTTAGTTCTATGTACTTAGACTATCCAATGAACATATTTACCTTTTCAAATTGAACTTTGATCATTTGTCAAACACACTTAAAAACACCTTTAGCAGGCCAAAGAAAACTGATCAGCTGCCAAGAACGTTAAGTGACTATGAACCAACTGTTTCTAATTTAGGAAAAATAGCGGACCAAATTTTGGGAAGTTGGGAACTCCAATACCATCTTAAAATCAGGCGACTGGGGCGGACCACAATAAAGGCGGAAATTCCAACACCCCCTCACGCTCGGGCCTCAGTGAGCCCGAAGAAGTTGAGAACTCCAATACCATCTTAGAATCAGGCGACCCCCTTACGCTCGGGCCTCAGTGAGCCCGAAGAAATTGGGGACTCCAATACCATCTTAGAATCAGGCGACTCCCTTACGCTCGGGCCTCAGTGAGCCCGAAGAGATTGGGAACTCCAATACCATCTTAGAATCAGGCGACTGGGGGCAGACCACAATAAAGGCGGAAATTCCAACACACCCATTCACGCTCGGGCCTCAATGAGCCCGAAGCGTGGATGATGCAGAAAGCCCAACAATAGATCTAGGATAGCTCTGATGCCATCTTAGAATTTGGGTTGAACCTAACTCATCTTTACAAAACTAGCTTGTAAGATGAGGGTTGTCCAAGTTTTATAAGCACTACACATGCCATATCTCTAAGCAATGTGGGACTAAATCCACCTCCTTTAAAGGCAACACAATATAGTTGTTGGAGGCTGCAATGAAGGCAAGCCAAATGCCACAATTAGGCGACTAGGGACAAACCGCAATAAAGGTGGAAATTCCAACAAAAATATTGATATCTATATGATACCGTGTTTTAAAATGGCTGTTTTATTAGGGAGAGAGACCATGAAAACAGAGGAGAATTAAGGTGAAGAAAACACTATAATTTTTACTAATTACTCATAATCATGCTCATGCATAAGCTGGTCTATACCTACATTTTTTCAAATACTAGAACTACATAATAATAAAAGAACCTTTTACAACTAAATTTTGGGTGCACAGTTACACGGTAATATTATATTTCTTAAAACACATTATTAATGTCACTCAGGAAAAATAAAGAACTTGGGTAGGAACATGGTGATTTGTTTTATTTCAGAGACATATAAAAATAGTGAATTTCATTATACGAGTGAGACTGAGATATGTCAATGTTAATCTGTTACAAATGATTCCACCTATGCTATTTATATAGAACTATTCTAGCTGTACCTTCCATAATACTACCTCCGGTCCCATTTATAAGAAAAGATTCTCTTTTTAGATACATTGAATAAATAATGTATCTGGC
This sequence comes from Vicia villosa, assembly GCF_029867415.1. Lineage (NCBI taxonomy): Eukaryota > Viridiplantae > Streptophyta > Magnoliopsida > Fabales > Fabaceae > Vicia > Vicia villosa. The sequence goes on from NW_026705468.1 coordinate 77,756, forward strand.
CAATATATTGTCCAGATACATTATTTATTCAATGTATCTAAAAAGAGAATCTTTTCTTATAAATGGGACTAAAGGGAGTGTAAAGTTCATTATATGAGTGAGACTTAGAAGTATAACTATTCTTTTGAGTTATATGAGTGAGACTGAGATATGTCAATGTTAATCTGTTACAAATGATTCCACCTAGACTATTTATATAGAACTACTCTAGCCGTACCTTCCATAATATAAAGTTCATTATATGAGTGAGACTTAGAAGTATAACTATTCTTTTGCACTTATGTTTCTTTTTTCCTTTTTGATCCTGTTACCTAAGGATTCTTGATCTTCTCAAGTTTAGAGCTCTGTCAAGTATCCCAATTATTACATTCTCACCTTTATACAAATATTATGAAGTTATACTTTTTAGACCGTGTGGTCTAGAGTCTGGTCCTTGTTACCTCCATTCTTCTTAACAGAAGTTAAGTGCTACTTCTGGTGGTGTTTTTTTGTTTCCATTCCCACCGATAAAATAAATAAATAAATAAATAAATATTGGCAAGAGACCCGTGCATTCAGATGTCTAGACTTTCTTTGATAAGAGTGAAAATATGAAGATAATATAAATTAAATAATAAATAGAGAATTGGAAAAATATTAATGGAGAAAGTGAGATGGAGATATTATATTAGAAGAAATATAATTTTAATTTAAAATGTGAAATTAAAAGAGGAGAGAGAAGTAAAGTTAAAAGAGAGAAGAAAGAAAGTAGACAAATTGAAAAGTAAGAGAAAAGTGAAAATAAAAAACAACAATAATAAATAATGAAAAAGTAAGAGAGAAAAGACAAGTGAAAGCAAAAAAAATCATTAAAAAAAAAATGAAAAGGTAAGAAAGAAGTGAAATGGAAAGAATGACAAATAAAATATTAAAATGACTAATTAGCTCCTAAAAATTGATTTTAATTATTTGAGTGGTGGATAGAATTATAACATGAAATTAAAATTCTTAAATAGATAGTAGATTAGAGAAGACACTGTGAAATGTTTTTGAAAATGTGTTTTAAAAATAAATAGAGAACTTCTTAAAATTCTGAAAATTTATAATTTTTTTCGTCATTTTTGGAAATGCATTCTCTCTAGTTAGATTATATCCTTTTCTCTATCACTATCTTAAAAGAAAAATCCATATCCAGCTACCCGCATACAAAGTGAAAACTGAAAATATTGTTAGAAAGTAAGCGAACCCCAAATTTCAGCACAATGTAGGTTAGACTTGTACATTATCCATGTTTCATAGCCAAGGGGCTATTGTGTGAGAAGTCTTGTTAAAGTATTAAATTACTCACATGCTACACCTTAGAACTTAAGCTTTTGGGATAGTTGGTTTATGATAATACCTATAATCAGTCCACCTAAATAGTGAAAATGAATAAACCATTCTATCATTTGGAAGGAACTGGTTAGAGTTTCATGCCACTTCTTAACTTCTTGATTTCATTCAGTATTAAGTCTTATATACCTGGTCATTTCAAGCAGCTCCTGATCTAAGCGGAGAATTGGATCCTCGTATCACTCCTATCACATTCAATCCAAGCGATATACATGGTTCTTTGGGCAAAGGAATGGATGACAAGGACACAAACTGTTGGACTTCTCCCAGTGGAAAAGGATTTATGATTAGAGGAAAAAACTATCTTAAAGATAACTCTAAGGTGAGTTAACCCTTTAAATTATTCGGCTATAGGGGAAAAGGACAAGAAAACATTTTTTAAAATGTTCGATAAGCTATGCCATAATAGCTCGCATGTGCTTCATTTAAACTCTGCCATTATTATTTATTTATTTATTGCAAATTCATTTATCAACCTCTCTTAATTTTAAAACAATGTTATTCAAACTAAAATCTTTCTGTACTTTTGAATAGTTTTTTCCCATTCGTTACTTTCTTTTGTCCTCGATGAATGCTCGTTTCCATTTACAAAATTTGTCATGTAGGTAGTTGGAGGAGATCCTCTTCTCAAGCTCATAGCAGTAGATTGGTTTACAGTCAACAAATCTGTCGATAGAATTGCCCTGCATCCTCGGTGTTTGGTTCAGGTAGCATTAGAATTTCTAGATTTTCTCTCTTTAATCCTCAAATATATCATTGTAAAGTATCCTTGGGGAAACATGCTCAGTTGCTTTGGACATCTTATTAAATGACTTTGCTAAACCACGAATTAACCCAAGGATTGAGATTCTCATGTTCTTACTGCTGCAGAAATAGTTGTTTAAGGTAAAAATTAGTGTGTTTGATAAAGCCTTCATTAACTTCTTATTCCAATGGAGCTTTTATTCCAAGTGGGGGCTTTCCTTACCCTACAAGCTGGTTTTGTAGGGATGAGTTAGGCCCAACCACATTTCTTAAGAGATACATTCATCCATAGAGTGTACTTCTTAAATTTCCACTCACTTGCATTTATTTGGAAATTTGAATTGATTTCCCAACATACTGTCATATTATTGGTATTCTAGCTAATAGCTTGCATTCATTTCACTAGAGTGCTAAGTTGGTTAAGTATTAGTTGAATTGAATAACTAACGATAGTAGTTATTCAATTAGTTGGTATTGGTGTCTAGATTGTTCTGTCAGTGGCTTGCACTGACATTGTATCCGTCCATGATTCTTGGCTTGATGTCTTTATCATTATTATTTCTTGAATATATAAAGGTTACAGGGCTATACAAGTAATTACACTAAATAATTACACTTAATGAGAACAAATCAATTTCTGATTTATTTTCCTTATTTTAGGAACAAACCCTTATTCTAGGAACAAACTAATTCTTATTCAGAGTATCAAAATCTAGGCTTGATCTTAAGCTTTCTCATCCAAAGAATAAGAGCCAGGATATCAAAAATCAGAAATCAGATCATCAACGATTTCTCTGTTTATCTCTCAAATTCTCTAAACCTGTATATTTCTTCAATCATGAAAATCATCTACTTTTTTCCTCTTACATCCTCTTTTTTTTTTTACATTTTTCCCCGAGCTGTATCTTTTCTGCAAATGCCTAAATAATGTTATTTTGTTACTATTTAAGCCTTTTAATCCAGTGCATGCTAATATTTGTGTGGTTGGAATTGTTTGTGTATTTCATCTTGATTTTTGGAAACCATAAGCTGCAGATTATGACATTATTAATTTATTTTATATTATTATTGCACTGGCTAATACTTTCCCTCTGAATTTCAGTCAGAAGTTGCCAAAAAGCTTCCATTTATTCTTGTCATCAATCTCCAGGTATAGGTCCTTGATTATTCACGAGTCTCATTTTGATACTTAGGCAAAACACAGAATGATTGTCATGTTTTTTTGGAAAGGGGTGGTGGTTGTGGGGCTTTGGTGCCGATCAACGCTTAAGCAATTTAGAATTTTAAATATTTTAATTGCACCAAATTGAGGGAAGATTAGTTAGCATTGGAAAAAGTCCCAGTTTTTATCCCTTATTTTGGTATTTCATAACCCACTCTGCCTTTATATCATAGCATTGTATGAGTACATATGAATAAGAGCAAATATGATTCCTCTGAAAATTATAGTTTAAGTGTATAAACCAGTTTCTCACGGAAGTTTTCTTTTCTTCTCTTTTTTCATATTATATTCAATTTTCAGGTTCCTGCTAAACCAAACTACAGTCTGGTTCTATATTATGCAGCTGACAGGCCGATAAATAAAAAATCTCTGTTGGCTAAGTTTGTTGATGGAAGTGATGTGTTTCGGGACTCAACATTCAAACTTATTCCAAGTATAGTCGAGGTGTGCGATTCTTGATCAAAAGTTATAAATAAATATATATGCTCTGTTTGATGCCTTATGTCCTTGGGTAGCTAATATTTTTCAATGGGAATAGGGATATTGGATGGTCAAGAGGGCTGTTGGAACCAAAGCTTGCCTGTTAGGGAAAGCTGTGACTTGTAAATACTTCAGACAAGATAACTTTTTGGAGGTAATATTATCTTGGCCTTTCTTCTCCGTTTTACTTTGACTAGAGTAGGGGTGAGAAGATTACAGAAAGAGAAATAAAACTGAAGAGAGAACTTGTTAGAATCTGAAACTGGTTTTTCTGAATTCTGATAGATGTGATTGTGGTAACCTTTTACTCGAATATACTCAATTTATATATTACAAAAACTATAATGATACTTTATGAATTTATATTATAGTTTAGATCTTCTCAAAAATAAATATAGATTTCTCAAACTATAAATAAATTATATTTATATATATATATATATATATATATATATATATATATATATATATATATATATATATATATATATATATATATATATATATATATATATATATATATATATATATATAAATTTATTAATTAAAACAAATCATTAGTTAAGTTATATAGATATTATTTGCAAAATTACATGATATGTTGTATCAGCCTAATGATTAATGTTTAACTCTAAATTTTTTTAATTTAAAGAGAAAAGGGGTGCTGCACTGACAGTGTAAAATATTTTTACACTGTCAACCAATCATCACCCATGTATCCAATTAAACCATTTTTTTATTTAAAAAAAACTTAATGACATGGCACATTTATAATTTTCTATTGGATGACAGTGTAAAATTATTTTACACTGTCAGTGCACTACCTTTTAACTCTAATTTAAAAGGTCATTGGTTATATTCTCGTTGACTTTAATTTTTGTATGGAATTGTTAATTTATTATTATAAATGATAGTTGAAGACTAACATGTGAGAATGAGTGAGAGAGAGTGTCAGTAGGATTGATTAACGTTAGAGAGAGAGCATTAAATTATAATAAGTAACGTTAAAAACTAGCATGTGAGAGAGAGAGTAGGAGGATAGACTAAATTAAGAGACAGACAGCACAACAGAACACAAGGTGCAAATTTTATTATCTCAGGGGGTGCAAAGTGGCCATAATTAAAAGTATTGAACTAAAATTTCAATTTTGAGGGGGTTCAGTTGCACCCCCTGGATCAAACGTGGCTCCGCCACTGCTCATATGAATAAAGACTAGGAGAAAAAATCAGAGTCATCATTAATGTTATAAATTATAATTCAATCTCCAAGAAATCGTCAAAAGCTGACCAAGTTGCTGGATAGAGGCGGTTGAATTGGGCTTAGTAATCTCAATCATGATATGTCATCTACATAGGAGTAAGGCTAGTAGATAATGAGCGATACCATAAGTGTGAACAAAAAAGATCGCATTTACTAGGAGTGAACCCAAGTTGCAACAATGCTTAATGTCTTTCTGACCAAGTCCAAGGTGTTTGTTTAAGACCTTATAGGGACCATGTAATATAAAATGGATCAGGGTTGTTATTAATATCATGTTAGTTTCAGGTATCCCATGTAAATTGCACGCTCCATGTTGTTGTTTACAAAACTTTAACATTCATTTGTGTTTTTTAATTTGAATTCTGCCAATCATTGTAAATTTCCAATTCAACTTTATTGAAATTGTGGATGATAATATGCTAGTTGGTTGTTGAGTTGAGCTTTAGTATACAATATATGTGTAAGATATCAGCCATTTTCATGTTGTCCAATAAATTTCACTTTCATCTACTGTCAAAAAAGATTAAACTTTCAAGGTAATTTTTTTGTATTATGCAGATTGATGTGGATATTGGATCATCCTCTGTAGCTAGAGGTGTCATTGGCCTTGTTCTAGGTTATGTTACAAGCCTAGTCGTTGACCTTGCCATTTTGATAGAGGTTTGTGCCTTTCTGCCTCTGGTCATAATTGTTCTGGACAAACTATCTACTAATGGTTTCATCTTCCCTAGTTTCTTTTATATAGACTTGATATTTAGCGAGAATATGGAAGCTGCGGTTTTATAGAACTGTGCTTTTATGCAATTCTTATGTGTATTGGTCATGGAGGGATGCTCTTCAAGAGTGTCTCTGTTTGCCCTTAATCTCATTATGGGATAGGATTGTATTTATGATTTCTATTTGGTACCAAGCTCATGATCATATAAAGAGAATTCCCATGTACTAACATGTGAAGAGAGATTGGAATTTGGATCTCTTCTCAAATGCGTTCTCGCTCCTTTTCTTTATTAATTTTATTCGTCATCATAATATGTAACTACCACACACTCACAGGTTATGTTTCATTTGGTAAGAAGATAGTTTAGCAGGCATATACCATAATTATGTTAAAAATACATAAAATGAAAAACCAACTATATGAAAACCTGTATATTTCTAGAAGGGAATGGTTGGAACTGATTATATCTCCGTCCCTCTTTGACAGAATTAGCAATTGAAGTAGTAATTCTTAGGTTCTTACAAGCCTGTATCTAGCCTAAACAAAAATAAAGAGACAACACAACTTTTTGAATTTGTTGTCTATCATTCTTTTTTTTTTTTAGTTATTGATTTATAAGTATCAATAACTTGTTTTACATTAATACTAATGAGAGATACAAAAAAAATGTTGCTGTCGGAGATGAACCATGGACCAACGTCTAGCTCAAACCAGAAATACAAAAAAAAAAATTGCTGTTGGAGATTGAACCATGTACCAGCATCTAGCTCAAACTAGTTGAACTCCCCCCTCCCTCAAAATTTATCCTTTCGTTACAGCAATAACATTAAAATGTCATTTGCCTGCAAATGTTACATTATATGTTGTGTGGCAAGTATTCAGAGTAATGTCATGTGGCAAATATTCAGAGATATGCATCAACCGTGTTTCATCAGTATATGCCTCTCAACTATTTCAAATATTGACTGATGTTATATTTGCAGGCACAAGAAGAGGCGGAGCTGCCAGAATACATTCTTGGAACTGTCCGATTAAACCGTTTGAAGCTTGAATCTGCCATACCATTGGAGGTTTAAGGTGTTGTACCAGAAATATTAAATCACTCAGTTCCATTTCATTATTATGACTCAAACTACAACGGAACTCAATTGAGAAAGAAAAGTCTGAGTGAATTTTCTGCAAATACTTTGGTTTCTGTTTTTTATTTTTGTTTCTCTTTTGTATCTCTCATTCAAGTACATTCCTCCGCAAAATCAACACGTTGTCTTCTTATGCATGTGTTTGGACGAGGGAGTGCTATTTTTTGAGGGAACTCTAATTCCTCTATGTAATTTTCATTGTTTTAAAAACATTGGAGGAATTTCAAAACTATAAGAATTTAGAGTATTTTGCAGTTAAATTTATGGAATTTTACATAAAAATGTGAATATCAATTTTTTTTTTTAATCAAATGGTATATATATTAATTCAAAAACAGTTCTTACAAGGTGATCAAAGATCCAACCAACTAGCAAGACTAAGCTTGATCTAGATCAATTAAGATCCAATCAACTAGCAGGACTAAGCTTGATCTAGATCAATTACATCATTAATCTAGCAAGATGATCTGAAGCTTTCTATTTAGCCAACCCCTATATACAATAGTATAATAATATATGTTTGTGTTATCCACATCCTATCCAAAACTCACAGTATTTCTATATTGCCAAATGTCATAAATTGATTCGGCAATTGGTATCTTCATGATGGAGGCTTTCCATCCCTTTCCTTTAGACCATTTACAATAGGGGTGTTAAAAAAATTATTCAATAGTTGAATAGAATAGGTGCAATGAGGTGTTGAATAAAGAATTGAAAATGATGTGAATTAATATGTGTTGAAAACATTCAACATGTTGAATGAGAAAGTGTGGACCCACATATATTACTTTGCAAAATTTTATTGGTTATTGTGTGTTGAATTGGGTGTTGAATTTTATTAAACAAAATCATTGTAGTGAGTAAAAATTAAATGAGTGTTGAATTATTATGTGGAAGAAAGAGAAGATGATGTGGAAAATAAAAAATTAAAAAAAGAGGGTGTTGAATATGCAAACCATTATAAATAGCCTTAGTAATAGTAGTGATCCACTTTAGTTCCTCCATCCAGCCCTTGGAGTTGGGGCAGTGTTGAAACTCCATCCAAGCAACGACTTTTTGCCAAATGGTATTAGTGACCCTACAGAACAAGTGTTCAATTGATTCCTCAAAATCATTACACAAACAACAGGTGCTTTCATGGAATGTGAATATCAAATTGATCTTTATAATATTTTAAATTTTGCAAGTTGATTTTTATATTTTTCAAATCGGTCAAATTGGTTCATAAAAAATTTAAATAAGTTGAAAATTAATTTTTACATTTTTTTAAAATTTACAAATTGATCTATATTTTTTAAATTTAACCAGAATCTTATTTTTATTTTTTTTTTAAAATGGCTCAAAATTTTTGAAAGTGATGGTAGTGTTAATATGAAATTAATCTATGTCTTTATTGTGAATAATTTACTTTTTTAAATTATAATTAATCATTATAAATTGTAATTATCTGTAACTATTGACACTATTATATATAATGTGTAATATAATAGAGAAAGTTTGATCAAACCAAACCTTTAAAATCGTGTTATCTTGGCCTTGTTCAGTGACACCCACTAGGTCGCTCTCGGATTTGTTTCTTTTGTTCTTGTTTGTTGTCGATACGTAATTATTTTTTTAACCTTGATTGTGGTTGTTGTAGTTGTTTGTAGTTTCGTGTCGTGTCTTGGTTTTGTCTTGGTGATTCTTGATTTGAAGATTGAGATCATGATTCTTAACGGTGTTCTAGGTTGTTGTTGTTCTTTTGTGATTTTGAGTTCTAAGTTCAGATGTCGTCTCTTGATTTTGTCTTTGATTTGAGATTCGAAGTTTCTTTGTGGTCGTGAGTTGGTGTTTGTGATCAATTTAGATTCTGGTTCATTGCTTTTGTTTCTGCGTCTACGTTTGTTGTTAACTTGTTTTTTTTTAAAAAATGAGAGAAGTTGCTTTTGTGTCCGTTTTACTGGTAAAAATTATTCAACTTGGAAACTTCAATTCAAAAATTATATTAAAAGAAATGGATTATGGAGTCACCTGGATGCTAACTCCAATGCACCAATAGATAAAGTTACGTTAAATGAGAGAAAAATCAAAGATGCTCAAATAATCACTTGGATTCTCATTATTATTGATCCTCAAATGATCAATAATTTGTGCTCATTTTCAACTGCTTAAGAAATGTGGAACTATTTAAAGCGTATTTACAACTAGGACAATGCAGTCAAGCGTTTTCAGGATGAGCTAAAGATAACCAATTACAAACAAGGTAATTTATCTATTCAAGAGTATTATTCTGGTTTTTTGAATATGTGGACAGAACACTACTCTTATTTATGTTGATGTTCCCAAGACTTCTCTAGCGGTTGTCCAAGAAGTCTACAATACAAGTAGCCGATATCAGTTTCTCATGAAACTTTGTCCAAAATTTGAAGTTGTCAGAGGTGTGTTGCTTAGTAGAAATCTCGTCCCTTCTTTAGATACATGTGTTAGAGAACTTCTATCGGGGGGCAACGTCTCATTACTCAAGGAGTCATGTCTCATAAAGATGTTGTTTTGAGCATGTGGTGGTTGCATATGCTGCTCAGAGTAGAGGTAAAGGTCATGATATGAGAAAGTTCAATGTTTCTCTTGCAAATAATATGAACATATTTCTTAGAGTTGCAATATTTTTTTTTTGTAATTATTGCAAGCAACAAGGTCATATTATATCTAGTTGTCCCACATGTCTTTCATAACCAACGCAACATTCGATGTATGCATTTCATGCAACTACAAATTCTACAATTGGTCCTTCTATTACTAGTGCATCTAATGGTGGTACTCTACAATCTGAAATGATTCAACAAATGACACGTTTTGCTCTTTCAGCTTTGAGAATTCAAGATAAGTCTTCTAATGTTTTACATTCATTGTTTCTTGATTCTTGTGCATCCAATCACATGACGGAATCCTCTGAAAACTTGCACAATTTATGATCTTATCATGGTAATCAGCAAATTCAAATTTATGATGATAATAACCTCTCTATCACTAATGTTGGTGACATAAACTGTTATTTATGGGATGTACTTGTATCACTAGGTCTTGCGTCCAATTTATTGTCTATGGGCCAATTGGTTGATAAAAATTATAATGTTAATTTTTTTCCGCATTGGTTATCTTGTGCAGGAGCAGGTGTTAGGGAAGGTGATCGCAAAGGGGCCAAAAGTGGAAAGATTATTTTCACTCTAGTTTATTTCTAATCATTTATCTTTGGCTTGTAATAACATTTTGAATTCTTTTGAGAATTGACATGAAAAATTGGATCATCTAAACTCTTTTATTTTGTCTCTTTTATGTAAAAATTATTTTTTGGGTAGTAAAAATGTTGTTTCTAATACCTTTATTTCATGTTCTATTTGCAAATTGACTAAAAGGACATCACTTCCTTTTCGTCCACGTGTTCACCGTGCTTCCACTTATTTTGAGATGATTTGTAGTGATGTATGGGGAATGTCTCTTGTAGCTTCTCATGCCCACTGTAAATATTGTGTCATGTTTATTAATGATTATAGTCGTTTTACTTGGATATATTTTCTTCGTTCTAAATATGAAGTGTTTTCTATGTTTAAGAAATTTTTTACATATGTTGAAACTCAATTTCAAGCAAGTGTTAAAAAATTTCTCTCTAACTCTAGTGGTGAGTATGTGTCTCATGAGTTTCATGAATACCTTCAACAAAAAGGCATCTTGTCTCAATACCCCTCAATAAAATGGCATGGGAGAATATAAGGATCGCCACTTGCTTGATGTAACATGTGTCTTGCTTCTCCAAGCTTATTGATCAATCGTCTTTCTTCTACGATTATTGATCTTGGTTCTCCTTTCTTTCGTATTTTTAAAAATCATCTTGATTACAGTGCTTTACATACTTTTGAGTGTGTGGGTTTTGTTCACTTACCTCCATTTGAAAAGCATAAGCTTGGAGAACAATTTGTTCAATGTACATTTATAAGATATAGTCACTCTCATGTGTGCTTTGTGTGTTATGATGTCTCTAATGGCAAACACATTATTGGCTGTAAATGGGTGTATTATGTGAAATTGATTTTTTTTGGGTCCATCAACCATTATAAGGCTTGCTTGATTGTCTTAGGAAACAAACAGGAATATGAAATTGATTATGATGAGAGGTTTGCACCGGTTGCCAAAATGACAATTCACTACAACACGGAAGACATACAAAAGCGCTTATTTTGGGCTTTAACAGCGCTTTAAAGCGCTGCCAAAGCCAGCGCTGGCGTAGGTAACGAAAGCGCTTTTAAAAGCGCTCTGGTAGACCCCCCTATAAGAGCGCTTTTTCCAGAAAAAGCGCTCTGGTAGACCCCCTATAAGAGCGCTTTTGCTGGAAAAAGCGCTCTGGTAGCCCCCCTATTAGAGCGCTTTTCCAAAAGCGCTTTGGTAGGTTGCGTGTTTTTTTTCTTCTTTTTTTTTTAATCGTTGCTAAATGAGGTATTTTAAAGTGCAGCCTGTAATTTCAGCCTCCCAGTTCGACCTGTAATATTTTCGACCTATAATATATTTTCAACGATGTATTTTCAACCATAGGTAGGACTATATATATACTAATATAATACCATTATAATATCCAAAATTATATATATACATCATTATGTCAAACAAACTAAATCTCTAACATCAACAATATTATACTTCAAATATTAATTGGCAACAATATGAACAAAGTTAGTAACCATATATCCTAGAGTACTATAATATTATCTTCAAATCGACACAAATCCTACTGCATGAATAGCTGATGAATATAAAATTGACACAAATCCTCTTTGATTTCTTCCAACTTAAGTCTCGTGTAAGAAGCAGCACGGAATTCGTCAAAGTACTACAGAATAAAAACATAATATGAATGATTTAGTTAAATGTAATAAATTATAAGAAGTTATCTAATTAAGTTATAAATCCATACCGTGATTGGAATCTCTAATTGATTCATTTGAAGGATTTCTTTCATAAACCTCAAAACAAAGTATCCGCAGTCTGAACTGTTTCGCTGTATCGGACACTACATAGAAAAACAAATAAGATTTTATAGTTGTCTTGTTTTATCAAGTAGCATAAATATTATAAGCAAAATTGTGAAAAATAATGTACCTGCACTTTGATCCAAGTAATGTTGTTTGATTTAGTCCGGGATACATGTGCGTCTCGTTGACTTCGGAACACTTGTATTAATCTAACAAAAATATAAAAGCATATATTTAGATCAATCTCACAAATAATTAAATATATAAATATACAAGAATATTTAGAACGATCCCACTTACAAATCAATAATTTCCTTCATAGCCGGATAATTGCTCCACTCACCATCTACCGAATTCAGAAAATATACCACTTCTCTTATCGGGTTGATAGCAAGCAACAACCAGTGTGCTCTATAAATTAAAACAATAGGTTATATGAAAATTTTGCTACGCAAAAGAAACAAAGATTAAATGAACCAAGAATGAGAAACTAACCCTACTGGTCGGGTATTATACGCCCAAAGAATCAGACTTTCTGTATTGCCGGATGACATGAATCTATCGACTAAGCGTTGTCTAACTGATTCCGGTTACGAAGCAATTGTCATTCCGCTGCAATGGGCGGAAGACACGAAATGAAATATGTTTGACAATGCAGTCCCGCGCAACACTCTGTCATGCAACAACCTTAAATAAAAACATTATAAACATATTAGCGGATGAGTGAATAACCGGATGTATGAGTGCATATTAGTGTATATTACCGGATGAGTGAAAAACATAATAAACATAATGTGTAAATAAATTGTTTGACTAATTAAATAATATATCGGATGAGTGAATATTACCGGATGTACGAGTGCATATTAGCGACGCCTAGTTGTTCATGCGTAAAAATCTCTTCCAAGTCATCTATTGCAATATGTGACATGAATTCAACACCAAAGATACCTTCATCCATATTGATTTGACGGAGAGCACCTTCCTTCAAATCGGACATATCAACAAGTGTTCCGAGCGTCGTCCGGTATCGAGGCACAAAAGCACCACCTTTTTTGCCGCTTGCTTCGGAGGACCCTTAGGTGGTACGCTACGAACTTCCTGTGTCACTTGTTGTGACCCCCGAGCAGATGCCTAAAAATCATATAACGATCGATAAAATATAAAATCATGCAGTTTTAGATTCAAATTATATATTAACACCTTAAATGTACCTCTTTTAGTGATGCAACAGACTCCTCCTCCTGTAAAATCCATTTGCCCTTAATTGCGGGTTTTGTAGGAGCAGTCTAAAATTAAAATGTAAAAAATAATTAACGTAACTGTTAGGAGTAAATTAATGGTAAATTCATGTGTTAATATAAGTGATTTCTTCTCTAAACCAATGCAAAAATGTGATGAATCCATAGGTTTCTATTAAGAATTGAACTGAATAAGTTTAGTTCGTGCGTAAAGCAAATCGAATCACTTGTGGGTGTTATTGTTGCAGGTTTTGAGCTGAATAAGAACTTAAGAAGAACATGAGGAGGAAAGAAAGGTGGAAGTCTCAAAGGCTGAAGAAAAAGATGGAAATTACAAAGGGCGCGCCGCGAGAGTTCCTAGGCGCGCCGCGAAAATACTTCTGTTTGAGGGGCGCGCCGCGCCAGCCCGTTGCCGCGCCGCGGCCTCGGCGTTAAAAGCCCAAAAGTTCTGTTTTAAAGCCCGAGTTTTCCAAGTGGTTAGAGATACTTTGTGGAAGCGGAATTAGGAGATCTATCTGATTCTGAAGCTGAGAATAACAACAGAAGGTGGATTCTTTACCAATTGAAGGCATTCTATTGATGAAGATGAATTCCTCCATTGATTCTTGTATGTTCTTCATGTCTATGGAGAGCTAAATCCCTCTTGTTGAGTCTAAGGTAGTAGTTAACCTATGAATATACATTTCCATTGATTAATCCCTGTGAACAATTGTTTGAATTTGTTATCAATAAGAAACCTTGCTTTTAATTTACATCATTGTTGAATCTTTGATCGAAAGAAAGGATTTAACTTTTGCCCTAGGTTACTATATTGATTCAATTGCAATTTGCAGAGATGGAATTGTAATTGGGTTTTCATAATTATCGTGCTTAATTACTATTATCGTTATTGTGATTTGGAGAGATCGAATCTCATACCGGTAAAAGTTATCTAATTTGATTTGCAGACATGGAATCTTATTTGAGGATAAGTGAAGATAATGATTCAAAGGATTGTTCTATTGTGAATTAATTGATAATTGTATAGGATTAGGTTGATGAACCCTAAAGACTCAACATCTTTCTTTATTTGTTAACACAAAGTCCTTTACTTGCTTTTATTTTATTATTTGCTTTTGAGATTATTATTAGTATAAAACAAACCAAACCAAATTTCTTAACTCAAAATAAACAACTATAGAACGGCAGTGATATTAACCAATCCCTGTGGATACGATATATTACAGAAAATATTTACCCACAAATACTTTCAACAAATTGGCGCCGTTGCCGGGGATTGGTGTCAATATTGCACGCATTGCAATAGTTTTTTATTTTGAGTTATTTCCTTATTTTTAGTTATATTATTTTTAGTTATTTAATTTAATTTTAGATTTTTAGTTTAGTTCCTTTATTTTAGATTTTTAGTTTAGTTCCTTTAATTTAGATTTTTTTTTGTTGTTTAGTTCCTTTATTTTAGATTTTTTTTAGTTAGTTACTTTATTTTCGATTTTGTTATTGCAATAGTTGTTTAATTTTAGTTTTTATTATTATTATTATTTTTTGTGTCGTGTTATTTCACTTGTTTGCTAGTTTTGTAGAATTTTCTTTGTCGACATGTTCGACCCAAATATAAATGCTGCAATTCATGCTCAAAACGAGATCCTATTTCAACAAATGGAGTATCTCATTCAAAGTATGTCACAGTTCACACCCCAAGTTAGTGAGTTCTATGATAGCAGATGGGGCACACCGGAAGATACGATAGAATATCATATGGCTAACCATGAATATCAACAACAAGCCTTTCAACCTTACACTCAACCGTCGCCACAACAACAAGGAGGACAATCTAAGTTGGAAGAGACCATGAATCAGTACATACAAATGTCAATGACAAATCAACAACAAGGGCCTTCACACTATAATCAAGGTTATCAAAGTGGACCCTCTGAGTTAGAGGAAACCATGAATCAATTCATGCAATTCTCTTTATCCATTCAACAAAACTGGGAAACGCAAGATGTTCAACTTACCAAATTCTTCGCCGAGCAAAACGTAAGGCAAGTCTCAACTTTTCAAAACTCTATGACTTGTGTAGAAACTTGCAATGCTACTTCAATAAAGAGTGCAAAAGTGCTTGATGAGGAAGTTGAAAACAAGGATGTTGAGAAGGAAGATGATAATCGTGCAGCAGAAGATGAGGAAGATGAAATTGTTGTAACTGAGGTGAATAAAGAAGTGAAAAAAAGAGATCAATCCAAAAGGAAGAAAGCATGTGACAAGATGGCAAGCAAGGTGATACCGAGTCAACACCTCCCATACCCACATGCACCATCAAAGAAAGATAATGCTAGGCAACACGCAAGGTTTATGGACATATTTAAACAACTTCATATAAATATTCCATTTGCCGAAGCGTTGGAGCAAATGCCCAAGTATGCTAAATTCATGAAGAATATAATCACAAAGAAACAGAAATACACAGATGAGGAGACCGTGTTGCTTGATGCCCAGTGTAGTGCCATAATCCAAAGAACTACTCCAAGAAAGGAATCCGATCCGGGACGAGTCACTTTGCCATTAAATATTGGAGGTAACTTCACTGGTGACGGGTTGATTGATCTGGGGTCTAGCATCAACTTAATCCCTTTATCCATTGTCAAGAAATTAGGGAATATTTTGATGAAGCCTACTAGGATGACATTGCAATTAGCCGACAAGTCTATCACCTCACCATATGGAGTGGTTCAAGATTTGCTAGTAAAAGTAGACAAATTCTTTTTCCCGGTGGATTTTGTGGTAGTTGACATGGACGAAGATCATGAGGTACCATTAATTCTTGGAAGACCATTCATGAAAACCGCCCGAATGATGATTGATATGGATGCGGGGATCATGAAAGTAAGGGTGCAAGATGAAGAGGTAAAGTTTAATCTTTTCGAAGCCAAGAAGCATCCTAAGAACAAGAAGGATAGTTTCCAAATCGATGCCACCGAAGAAGAACTCAAAGATGCTGAAAATCAAGTTAACAAAGACAAAATAAAAGCATCTCATGATACAAACATCAGCCACAAAGAAATTCAAGTTGGAAAAAGGGTGCTCTTGTGCAAACCAAGACTCAAGTTATTTCCGAATAAAGGGAAGTCAAAATGGTCGGGACCATTTGTGGTAAAAGAGGTATGCAATTATGGAGCCATTGTGGTAGAGAATCCTAAGACAAATGAGAGTTGGACCGTTAATGGAAAACGGTTAAAAGATTTCTTCGGGGGAGTGGAGCAACATGCACAATTTTTAGTTCCTTGAAAGCATGAACCGTCGAGCCATGCGACGTTAAACGAAGCACTTTGTGGGAGGTAACCCACACTTCTAATGTTTTATTTTGTTTTGTTTATTTTTCTTTCAGGAAATAATCAGGGAACCCGTCTGGTGAAAGCTAGAAGGCAGCAATTGATATTGCGTTACTCTCTGTAAGTCACCCTCTCGGACTTGTTACGAAACATTGAGGTCAATGTTTAGTTCAAGTTTGGGGGGTGGAGCTATTTATTTTTGAATTGTTCAAATTTTCTGTTTTTTATTTAATTATGTACTCCCAGTTAGAGTAAGTAGTCCCATAACAAAACGAGAATCTCAAGCGAAGTATCAACAATGAAGCAACATGTATGAAAGTGGTAGGAAGTGAATGTTCAAAATTTTACAGTTTCACTCTCTTTTTCAATAAGTAACAAAGCAGGTATGAATTTTCAAACTCAAGCTCCTAATGTGTGCATGAAATTTAGGTTGTTAGTAAATTCTTAACAGAAGCTCTTTATGGTACACTATTTTGTTGGATCGGCTTAGCCTTAACCATTGTGAGGAAAGCTTTCCATTGTTTACTATATGCAGGAGACCATCAATTATTTTGACGTGTTTGTATCATGCTAAACCGTTTGTTGCATCGTCTGTGGAAATCTGTGGAAGTGATTTAGGCAATTGTTTGAATTTGAGAGTTCTTTGAGCCGACTCCACCGTAAAAATTATCTGCTTCTGTGAGAGTGTGATCCTTTGCTAACCATTCTTTGAGCCTGAGGTCAAGATAAGTATCATAATATGCACCAAGGAAATACCTGGTGAGTTTGATCTCAATAAAAAGTTTTGTTTTGGACCATCAACCATAAAATTTGGTGATGTGTTTTCTCTTTGACCTTTTTTAGAAAGTAGGGGAGCATTCATATAATCTAAATACAGGTTGATCTCCAAGTTGGGGAGAGTCACTCTCAAAAGAAGAGTAAGTATATGTGGTAATTGGTGAAAAGCTAAAGAATTCGTAGCTTGAAAAAAAAAAAAGAGAAAATTGATGGAAAAAGAACAACGTTGGAATATAATAGTTGTTGAAAAAAAAAAGTGAAAAAGAAGAATCAAGCTACGAACGAATGAAAAAAGATGGACAGGTAAAGGTAGTAGAGTTTTAGAGAAAAAGAAATAAGTTATGAATTGGATGCTTCCCTATATTAGGAACAACCCTCGATTATCCTCTTTTCTTTGAATCTAAACCACATTACAACCATTAGAAAGACCTTCTGATTCTCAGATTCCACAAGACTTGATGCGAGCAATTTGGTGAACGTATGATATGGATCTTTGTTGATTTAATTGTTTGGATGAGTGTTTAACCCCTCTTTTATTCATCATACTTTTTGATGAGAGTGATTAGTGCTGATCCAATTACAATTGTGTAGTGTTTTGAACTTCTGGAGGTGATTTGCTTTCAAAGTTTGTTTCATGTGTATGTTCTGAGTTTGCAGGTAGAAGAGGAGTATTTGACTTGGTTACTGGATTGAACCACTTGAGAAAAACTTTTTGAAAAACTTGTTGCTTAATTGTCGGTAAACTTTGCTGGAGGTAAGTAATTTTGTTTAGGGACAAACAAAACTCTAAGTTGGGGAGAGTTTGTTAGGAGTAAATTAATGGTAAATTCATGTGTTAATATAAGTGATTTCTTCTCTAAACCAATGCAAAAATGTGATGAATCCATAGGTTTCTATTAAGAATTGAACTGAATAAGTTTAGTTCGTGCGTAAAGCAAATCGAATCACTTGTGGGTGTTATTGTTGCAGGTTTTGAGCTGAATAAGAACTTAAGAAGAACATGAGGAGGAAAGAAAGGTGGAAGTCTCAAAGGCTGAAGAAAAAGATGGAAAGTACAAAGGGCGCGCCGCGAGAGTTCCTAGGCGCGCCGCGAAAATACTTCTGTTTGAGGGGCGCGCCGCGCCAGCCCGTTGTCGCGCCGCGGCCTCGGCGTTAAAAGCCCAAAAGTTCTGTTTTAAAGCCCGAGTTTTCCAAGTGGTTAGAGATACTTTGTGGAAGCGGAATTAGGAGATCTATCTGATTCTGAAGCTGAGAATAACAACAGAAGGTGGATTCTTTACCAATTGAAGGCATTCTATTGATGAAGATGAATTCCTCCATTGATTCTTGTATGTTCTTCATGTCTATGGAGAGCTAAATCCCTCTTGTTGAGTCTAAGGTAGTAGTTAACCTATGAATATACATTACCATTGATTAATCCCTGTGAACAATTGTTTGAATTTGTTATCAATAAGAAACCTTGCTTTTAATTTACATCATTGTTGAATCTTTGATCGAAAGAAAGGATTTAACTTTTGCCCTAGGTTACTATATTGATTCAATTGCAATTTGCAGAGATGGAATTGTAATTGGGTTTTCATAATTATCGTGCTTAATTACTATTATCGTTATTGTGATTTGGAGAGATCGAATCTCATACCGGTAAAAGTTATCTAATTTGATTTGCAGACATGGAATCTTATTTGAGGATAAGTGAAGATAATGATTCAAAGGATTGTTCTATTGTGAATTAATTGATAATTGTATAGGATTAGGTTGATGAACCCTAAAGACTCAACATCTTTCTTAATTTGTTAACACAAAGTCCTTTACTTGCTTTTATTTTATTATTTGCTTTTGAGATTATTATTAGTATAAAACAAACCAAACCAAATTTCTTAACTCAAAATAAACAACTATAGAATGGCAGTGATATTAACCAATCCCTGTGGATACGATATATTACAGAAAATATTTACCCACAAATACTTTCAACAAATTGGCGCCGTTGCCGGGGATTGGTGTCAATATTGCACGCATTGCAATAGTTTTTTATTTTGAGTTATTTCCTTATTTTTAGTTATATTATTTTTAGTTATTTAATTTAATTTTAGATTTTTAGTTTAGTTCCTTTATTTTAGATTTTTAGTTTAGTTCCTTTAATTTAGATTTTTTTTTGTTGTTTAGTTCCTTTATTTTAGATTTTTTTTAGTTAGTTACTTTATTTTCGATTTTGTTATTGCAATAGTTGTTTAATTTTAGTTTTTATTATTATTATTATTTTTTGTGTCGTGTTATTTCACTTGTTTGCTAGTTTTGTAGAATTTTCTTTGTCGACATGTTCGACCCAAATATAAATGCTGCAATTCATGCTCAAAACGAGATCCTATTTCAACAAATGGAGTATCTCATTCAAAGTATGTCACAGTTCACACCCCAAGTTAGTGAGTTCTATGATAGCAGATGGGGCACACCGGAAGATACGATAGAATATCATATGGCTAACCATGAATATCAACAACAAGCCTTTCAACCTTACACTCAACCGTCGCCACAACAACAAGGAGGACAATCTAAGTTGGAAGAGACCATGAATCAGTACATACAAATGTCAATGACAAATCAACAACAAGGGCCTTCACACTATAATCAAGGTTATCAAAGTGGACCCTCTGAGTTAGAGGAAACCATGAATCAATTCATGCAATTCTCTTTATCCATTCAACAAAACTGGGAAACGCAAGATGTTCAACTTACCAAATTCTTCGCCGAGCAAAACGTAAGGCAAGTCTCAACTTTTCAAAACTCTATGACTTGTGTAGAAACTTGCAATGCTACTTCAATAAAGAGTGCAAAAGTGCTTGATGAGGAAGTTGAAAACAAGGATGTTGAGAAGGAAGATGATAATCGTGCAGCAGAAGATGAGGAAGATGAAATTGTTGTAACTGAGGTGAATAAAGAAGTGAAAAAAAGAGATCAATCCAAAAGGAAGAAAGCATGTGACAAGATGGCAAGCAAGGTGATATCGAGTCAACACCTCCCATACCCACATGCACCATCAAAGAAAGATAATGCTAGGCAACACGCAAGGTTTATGGACATATTTAAACAACTTCATATAAATATTCCATTTGCCGAAGCGTTGGAGCAAATGCCCAAGTATGCTAAATTCATGAAGAATATAATCACAAAGAAACAGAAATACACAGATGAGGAGACCGTGTTGCTTGATGCCCAGTGTAGTGCCATAATCCAAAGAACTACTCCAAGAAAGGAATCCGATCCGGGACGAGTCACTTTGCCATTAAATATTGGAGGTAACTTCACTGGTGACGGGTTGATTGATCTGGGGTCTAGCATCAACTTAATCCCTTTATCCATTGTCAAGAAATTAGGGAATATTTTGATGAAGCCTACTAGGATGACATTGCAATTAGCCGACAAGTCTATCACCTCACCATATGGAGTGGTTCAAGATTTGCTAGTAAAAGTAGACAAATTCTTTTTCCCGGTGGATTTTGTGGTAGTTGACATGGACGAAGATCATGAGGTACCATTAATTCTTGGAAGACCATTCATGAAAACCGCCCGAATGATGATTGATATGGATGCGGGGATCATGAAAGTAAGGGTGCAAGATGAAGAGGTAAAGTTTAATCTTTTCGAAGCCAAGAAGCATCCTAAGAACAAGAAGGATAGTTTCCAAATCGATGCCACCGAAGAAGAACTCAAAGATGCTGAAAATCAAGTTAACAAAGACAAAATGAAAGCATCTCATGATACAAACATCAGCCACAAAGAAATTCAAGTTGGAAAAAGGGTGCTCTTGTGCAAACCAAGACTCAAGTTATTTCCGAATAAAGGGAAGTCAAAATGGTCGGGACCATTTGTGGTAAAAGAGGTATGCAATTATGGAGCCATTGTGGTAGAGAATCCTAAGACAAATGAGAGTTGGACCGTTAATGGAAAACGGTTAAAAGATTTCTTCGGGGGAGTGGAGCAACATGCACAATTTTTAGTTCCTTGAAAGCATGAACCGTCGAGCCATGCGACGTTAAACGAAGCACTTTGTGGGAGGTAACCCACACTTCTAATGTTTTATTTTGTTTTGTTTATTTTTCTTTCAGGAAATAATCAGGGAACCCGTCTGGTGAAAGCTAGGAGGCAGCAATTGATATTGCGTTACTCTCTGTAAGTCACCCTCTCGGACTTGTTACGAAACATTGAGGTCAATGTTTAGTTCAAGTTTGGGGGGTGGAGCTATTTATTTTTGAATTGTTCAAATTTTCTGTTTTTTATTTAATTATGTACTCCCAGTTAGAGTAAGTAGTCCCATAACAAAACGAGAATCTCAAGCGAAGTATCAACAATGAAGCAACATGTATGAAAGTGGTAGGAAGTGAATGTTCAAAATTTTACAGTTTCACTCTCTTTTTCAATAAGTAACAAAGCAGGTATGAATTTTCAAACTCAAGCTCCTAATGTGTGCATGAAATTTAGGTTGTTAGTAAATTCTTAACAGAAGCTCTTTATGGTACACTATTTTGTTGGATCGGCTTAGCCTTAACCATTGTGAGGAAAGCTTTCCATTGTTTACTATATGCAGGAGACCATCAATTATTTTGACGTGTTTGTATCATGCTAAACCGTTTGTTGCATCGTCTGTGGAAATCTGTGGAAGTGATTTAGGCAATTGTTTGAATTTGAGAGTTCTTTGAGCCGACTCCACCGTAAAAATTATCTGCTTCTGTGAGAGTGTGATCCTTTGCTAACCATTCTTTGAGCCTGAGGTCAAGATAAGTATCATAATATGCACCAAGGAAATACCTGGTGAGTTTGATCTCAATAAAAAGTTTTGTTTTGGACCATCAACCATAAAATTTGGTGATGTGTTTTCTCTTTGACCTTTTTTAGAAAGTAGGGGAGCATTCATATAATCTAAATACAGGTTGATCTCCAAGTTGGGGAGAGTCACTCTCAAAAGAAGAGTAAGTATATGTGGTAATTGGTGAAAAGCTAAAGAATTCGTAGCTTGAAAAAAAAAAGAGAAAATTGATGGAAAAAGAACAACGTTGGAATATAATAGTTGTTGAAAAAAAAAAAGTGAAAAAGAAGAATCAAGCTACGAACGAATGAAAAAAGATGGACAGGTAAAGGTAGTAGAGTTTTAGAGAAAAAGAAATAAGTTATGAATTGGATGCTTCCCTATATTAGGAACAACCCTCGATTATCCTCTTTTCTTTGAATCTAAACCACATTACAACCATTAGAAAGACCTTCTGATTCTCAGATTCCACAAGACTTGATGCGAGCAATTTGGTGAACGTATGATATGGATCTTTGTTGATTTAATTGTTTGGATGAGTGTTTAACCCCTCTTTTATTCATCATACTTTTTGATGAGAGTGATTAGTGTTGATTCAATTACAATTGTGTAGTGTTTTGAACTTCTGGAGGTGATTTGCTTTCAAAGTTTGTTTCATGTGTATGTTCTGAGTTTGCAGGTAGAAGAGGAGTATTTGACTTGGTTACTGGATTGAACCACTTGAGAAAAACTTTTTGAAAAACTTGTTGCTTAATTGTCGGTAAACTTTGCTGGAGGTAAGTAATTTTGTTTAGGGACAAACAAAACTCTAAGTTGGGGAGAGTTTGTTAGGAGTAAATTAATGGTAAATTCATGTGTTAATATAAGTGATTTCTTCTCTAAACCAATGCAAAAATGTGATGAATCCATAGGTTTCTATTAAGAATTGAACTGAATAAGTTTAGTTCGTGCGTAAAGCAAATCGAATCACTTGTGGGTGTTATTGTTACAGGTTTTGAGCTGAATAAGAACTTAAGAAGAACATGAGGAGGAAAGAAAGCTGGAAGTCTCAAAGGCTGAAGAAAAAGATGGAAAGTACAAAGGGCGCGCCGCGAGAGTTCCTAGGCGCGCCGCGAAAATACTTCTGTTTGAGGGGCGCGCCGCGCCAGCCCGTTGCCGCGTCGCGGCCTCGGCGTTAAAAGCCCAAAAGTTCTGTTTTAAAGCCCGAGTTTTCCAAGTGGTTAGAGATACTTTGTGGAAGCGGAATTAGGAGATCTATCTGATTCTGAAGCTGAGAATAACAACAGAAGGTGGATTCTTTACCAATTGAAGGCATTCTATTGATGAAGATGAATTCCTCCATTGATTCTTGTATGTTCTTCATGTCTATGGAGAGCTAAATCCCTCTTGTTGAGTCTAAGGTAGTAGTTAACCTATGAATATACATTACCATTGATTAATCCCTGTGAACAATTGTTTGAATTTGTTATCAATAAGAAACCTTGCTTTTAATTTACATCATTGTTGAATCTTTGATCGAAAGAAAGGATTTAACTTTTGCCCTAGGTTACTATATTGATTCAATTGCAATTTGCAGAGATGGAATTGTAATTGGGTTTTCATAATTATCGTGCTTAATTACTATTATCGTTATTGTGATTTGGAGAGATCGAATCTCATACCGGTAAAAGTTATCTAATTTGATTTGCAGACATGGAATCTTATTTGAGGATAAGTGAAGATAATGATTCAAAGGATTGTTCTATTGTGAATTAATTGATAATTGTATAGGATTAGGTTGATGAACCCTAAAGACTCAACATCTTTCTTTATTTGTTAACACAAAGTCCTTTACTTGCTTTTATTTTATTATTTGCTTTTGAGATTATTATTAGTATAAAACAAACCAAACCAAATTTCTTAACTCAAAATAAACAACTATAGAACGGCAGTGATATTAACCAATCCCTGTGGATACGATATATTACAGAAAATATTTACCCACAAATACTTTCAACAGTAACGGTGCAGAATGAACATTCGAAAACTAAATGATTCATAATGGTTTTCAATATACCTCATCACCAAAGATAATGAGCTCCGAGGGCCATGCAACAAATGACCCTATTGCATCTCGCATCAATGTTGTCTCTGAGACCATGTCAGGTACCAGTAGCACCGCATCATGATCTAATACAACATCAACTGATACTTTCAAGTGTCCATCCGGGAGCGGTCTATGGTGAAGTAAATCTCCCATAGTGTTGTGCACTTTTCCCTTGCCAACTAGGCGATAATTCGGTGACGATAAGTATAGTTGGCAAGAAGAAATGCCCTAAACCAATAGTAAATATAAAGTCATTATCGTTAATAAAATAGAACAATTTGTAAGGAAAAGAAATTTATAATTACCTCGGGAAGTTTTCTTTGACAGTTGAAACTAGCTTTATCACTAGTTTCTTTCACCGATGCAGTATTGCACTTTTCTCTCATATACATATCTTTATCTCTTTGCAATTCAGAGACTTGTGCTTGCAATTCCTGCAATTTTTGCAACACTTCTTGATTGGTAGGATTTCTTCTCCTAGGATGCTTGTAAAAAGAGGTTGGAGTCACACCATGACCCTTACCCCTCACCCGACCGGGATACTCAGGAGCATCTAGTGCTCTACTAAGTACGCTCCTATCATCCTGGTCCTCACCGGTGGACACCGATTGCGACAAGGTCTCCTGTAATTCATTTACATTTCAATAATTATTAGTGGAGATAAAAAATCATTTATATATTAAAAAAACATTTGATTTAATTAAAGACACAGTATTATACTTACACATTCAGTATAAACTCTCTGAACATCGAGATCGACAGCTTGATTCTTGCCCACACGAGCTTCCTTCCACAACACATGTACAGGAAGTGAGGTTTCCTCACTTTTAGTCTCCTCTAACTATGCATTGACACAAATGATAAAATCGTCAAATAAAACACATTTAGACAATTAATTAAAACGCATTTCTATTTACTTACAATTTTATCCTCTAAGCGTGCATATCCCAAACGCCCTTTTTTGTATGGATATGCGGGTTTTGATGCTCTCGCACTATTTGTGACACTCCTTTTCCGAAAAATCTTCATCTCTTTGATTTACAAACTCAACCCAATCTTTTTCATCAATGAAGATCTCATACTTTTTTGGCCGTCCCGGTGCCTCTTCAAGAAAGTTTCCATCTTTATCCTTAAGATAGGTGTTTGTCAAAAAAGCTTTCCACCCTCTATATCTTTTTCCGGCCAAACTAAGTATGTAGCGTTTACGCTCATCTGGTATGTCAAAAGTCCTCTGCAAAAAAACATACGCATAGTATGTTAGTATAAGTAATTTAAACAATTTATCGTCAAGATAATAACAACAACCATATATGATACCTGAAGCTCGTCACAAATCGCTTTTTTTCGCATCCAACTCTTCGCTTTTCAGATTCCATTTAGCTACGGAGACTAGAATATGCATACGAACAAGTGTACCAATATAGCTTGTCAACTTTACAGAATTAGGACCAATTGGTTGGTTATCAGAATTCCATTCCAAATGGTATACTAATCCTTGGTCTCTATGTCGAATGATTCCCTTCATAATGGTGATGCCTCGTGCAACTTCTTTTGCTTCAGTATCAGGTGGAGCATTTGTATCCGGAGCATCTCTTTCTTTAGCATCTCTTTCTTGTGAGTTTTCTTGTGAGTTTTCAGATGGAGCATCTCTATCCGGAGCCATTGAACCTGTATCAAACAAACTAAAGCACATTAGTACACTATTAATAAGATAACAATCTATACAAGTCAAATGGAAGTCAAACCATGCATGTACAAGTAAATCGGAAACGAAATCGATGAAAATCAAAATAAGCGTCAAAAAAGAAAGTTGTCGGAATTGAACGAAATTTACATGGCTATGGTAAAACGTCCCCACGGACTCAAAAATAAAGTCGGTTTTCCGAAATTCAGACCCTAAGCCCGACTTTTGATTACGGGCAGAAGCAAAACCGATAAAAAAACAGTCCCGAAATGTAAAGATAAGTGCATGAGCAGCTCCGGAATCGTCAAAATAGTATAGTTACATGTAAAGAAGTCGACAAACGGATACATGGTTCAAAAGTTATGTACAAAACGAGAATATGCACCAAAATTGAATAAGTATACTATTGAATAAAACAATCGGTACAAATTGAATAAAGCAAATTAGTCGGAATATGTATACTATTACCTTTATCACTAACGTCTCTTTCTTTTCTTGGTAGGATTGTGTTCTACGCGTCTCTTAACAACGCGAACGGTTGGATTGATCCAAATACCCTCATTATGATCATTTCTAGTACAAGATTCATTCTCATTTTGATCGTTTCTTGTACAAGATTCAATGCCAACACCAATATCACCTTGATCTTCAATGTTTTCATCAACTATTTTGTTAGATAAAAGCACTATAGACCATTTCGTACTTGTCGGATCATTGACATAGAACACTTGTTTAGCTTGAGAGGCTAGAATGAAAGGCTCATCTTTGTACCCTACCCTATTGAGATCCACTTGCAAAAATCCTGACTTATCCATTCGTATGCCACTATTATTTTCAACCCACTTGCAACCAAATACAGGAATCTGAAACTTCGCGTAATCAAACACCAAAATGCGCTCGATAACCCCAAAATATGACAAATTTGCAAATTTCGGATTTAAGTCATTCGCACTTGATATGTGCATTGCTTCAGCTACCAAGATAACACCACTATTTTGCATAGTACTTTTATCATCCTGTTCTTTGATATAAAATGTGTATCCATTAATTGCGTATGCGCTATAAGAAAACACAATTACACTTAGACCATAGGCTAAACATCTCAACCTTTCTGTTACTGAAGCAGGATCTGAACGATACTTTGAATAAATATGTTCCCTAAACCACGGTATGAAACTTCGATTGTGCTCTCGTACTATCCAGTTCTCATTTCTATTCGGATTTAAATCTCGGAGAACAACCTTGTGCATTTCAACATACGGCTCAACCTCAATCTCATTGTGCAGAACATACAAGTGCGCTTGATCCCGTTCGACCATTGATACTGTCACAGCTTTATTTCCAATTAGCCTTTTTCCTTCTTTTTTTTCGACAATATGAGATTTGGGGAGTCCAATTGATTGAACATTTGACAGATATTCAGTACAAAACTCAACCGCTTTTTCAACAACGTATCGTTCGGCAATACAACCCTCCGGTCGACTTCTATTTTTCACGTACCCTTTTAATATTTTCATATAACGTTCAGCAGGGTACATCCATCACATATAAGCTGGTCCGCACAATTGTGTCTCTTTCACAAGATGAACGACTAGATGAACCATTATGTCAAAAAACGAGGGAGGAAAATACATTTCAAGATCACATAAAGTAACAACTATCTTTTTGCAATGTTGGTAAGATCGCGGGATCGACCACCTTACTGCAAATTGACCTGAAGAAGAAACACAACTTAGTTATTGCGCTTCTTACTTTTTCTGGCAGAATAGAACGTATACCTATTGGTAAAAAATGTTCCATTATAACATGGCAATCATGCGTCTTCAAACTCTTTAACTTGAGGTCTTTCATGGACACAAGTCTTCTAATATCTGAAGAGTAGTCTTCTGGAACTTTAACTTCACTGAGGAACTTACACAATGTTTTCTTCTCCTTTCTAGATAGAGTGTAAACAACAGGTGGCAGATATGTTCGTCTTCCTTTCGTCACGGGTCCCAATTCAGTTCTCATTCCCATGTTTACCATGTCCTTCCTTATGTTAAGGCCATCCTTAGACTTTCCTTGTATATTGAGTAACGTACCTATGACGCTGTCAAATACATTTTTTTCAATATGCATAACATCCAGGAAATGTCTTACGTACAACGACTTCCAATATGGAAGTTCAAAAAAAATTGACTTCTTCTTCCACCCACCCTTGACAAGTGAATGTGCAAAAGGCTTGCCAAACTGAGTGCTCACATCTTTCACCTTTTCAAAAATTTGATCACCTGACAAAAAAGGCGGGGTTGTACGATGTTCGGCCTTTCCATTGAATGCTTTTCTCCACCCACGGTAGTGATGATTAGAATTTAAGAATCTACGATGGCCGAGAAAGACATTCTTCTGACAAAGCTCCAATCGTGTCGTATCGGTTTCATCTTCACAAACAGGACACGCCTTTTGACCTTTATTGCTGTACCCGGATAGATTTCCGTATGCTGGAAAATCATTAATTGTTCCAAACAACATCGCCCTCAAGTTGAAACTTTCTTTCCTATACCCATCGTAAACCTCCACACCGTTCTCCCACAAAAACTTTAAATCTTTGATTAAGGGTGCCAAGTATACGTCTATGTCATTCCCTGGTTGTTTAGGCCCAGAAATTAGCATAGATAACATCATGTACTTACGCTTCATACATAGCCACGGAGGTAGGTTATAAATCATAAGAATCACATGCCATGTGCTATGCGAGATACTTTGAATACCATGCGGGTTCATTCCATCAGTAGACAACGACAAGCGAAGGTTTCTTGCTTCTTTTCCAAATTCAGGATAATCAGTATCAACTTTCATCCATTGCGGTGAGTCTGCCGGATGTCGCAACTTTCCATCAATAATTCTTTCATCTGCATGCCAAGTCAAGTGTCTTGAATCGGTCTCACTACGATACATGCGTCTAAATCTCGGAATTATAGGAAAATACCATAAGACTTTGGCAGGAGACAACTTTTTCTTATATCGAGGGGCACCGCATTTAGGACACTCATTCAACGCTGCATACTCGTTTCGAAACAAAACGCAATCGTTTGGACATGCATGTATCTTATCATAGCTCATGCCAATAGAGGACAACATCTTTTTGGCTTCATACGTTCGATTGGGAAGAACATTATCCTTTGGTAGCATATCTTTCATAAGAGCTAATAACTCTGTGAAACTTTTATCCGACCATCCATTGTCCGCCTTTAAGTTGTACAACTTTAACACCGCAGACAATCTTGTGAATTTTGAACAACCATCATACAACGGTTTCTCTGCATCTCTTACCAACCTCTCGAACATTTTGGGACAATCCTCAAGATCTTCTTCAAGCGCTTCTGAAATCTCTTCGACTCGATCGCAATCGTATGTGTCTGTGCAATCGTCGTTTGAAGCATACTTCCTATTACACCTCGACTCAGCATTCCCGTTACTTTTCTCACCATGCATTGTCCAACATGTATAACTTCTATCAATTCCAAACCGTAGTAAATGCGATGCCAACTTATTCCCGTCAACCTTATCCCCATAACAGCAACCCAAGCAAGGACACGACATTCGAATCGGGTCTTCGGAGTGCGCAACCGCAAACTCAACGAATTCCCATACCCCTTTCTCGTACTCTTTCGACAATCGGTTTGAATTCATCCATGTCTTATCCATGTCTTAATTAAGCTAAACAAATGCTTCTTGGTTTCTCTATCAGGTACTAAGGAATTCTGTCAAGATAATAAATAGCTATCATCATTATGTCTTGATCAGAATACCTAATGAGATCTTATAAAGTGTGAATAATAGAATACCTAATCAGAATACCTAATCAGAATACCCGATTTCTTAAAGAAGACATTACCTTATTTCAAGGTAATATAAGTCCACAAACCAAAAAACTGATTGAGAGACACTAAATTGATATTAAATAGAACCATAAACAATAAACTATAAGCAGAAAACAACAAACTATAAGCAAGAAGAAAGGGATAGTAACCTGAGTTAGACTTGATGTGGGAGATGGGTAGGTTTGAATCGGCGTTGTACAAGTAGAAACCAGAGACTTCAAAGTAACTGTAAAATTAAACACACACACGATGCAGTTAAATACAAATATCATAAAAGTGAAGGAACTATATGCAAACTGTAGCACAAACTACAACCTAAAACCATCGCTGGACATACACTAACCTATATAACACAAAAAGGAAGCAACATATATAAAGGGCTATCTCTTAATCATATTTTCGCTTTTCATTTACAAGCATATCGGCCACTTAAAGCAATCTACACAGTCAACATACAAGGTTCTGATAATCAAATTATGTTATTCCTTTTTAGCAGAACTAGAATCCCCTCTCCTTAACATGCTGGTGTGTCTAGTTAGGATCAGTTGACACCAATTTCAAAGATAGCATGGTTACATCTTCAGCAATTATTTAAACAATGCAAGTTTAACAAACCCAAGGTCTAGCCTTCAAATATTGATACAACTCAAACAAATTGATACTCCATCACATTACTTAGTTTTGATATAATGTTATTCAAAACATATTTAAAATTCAGCTATTAAATTATATGTAGATTAATGTCTAAATTTTGTAAAATCATGTATACATGAATGAACATCGAGATACTACAACATGCCTATGTGGTTAGATTTAGTAAATTCACGTTCTACAAAATTGATGGAAGAGGTAAAGTAATAGTATGCCAATTTACACACACAACGACAAAAAAACCCAAATAAGAAAATTATCAATTTAGAAGAGCATGTACCTGTTTCAATAAAGCAACAAATGACTGCTCATAAACAGAATTTTCAAAGATAAAAACAGAATTTTCACAGCAACAAACATATCGATTCGGCAGCATAACGACATAGTAATCTCTCAAGCTGAATGGGTACACAAGCTAAACTATACAGTTATGTTACATTGTCCCTGAATACAATATATATTCATTGGTCTATTCCATCCCCAGCATCACTCAGAGAACACAAAAATGCATTGCTTCTGAAGAAACATACACTGTCTTTTTTGAAAGGTCTAGTAAAGGTCTGAATAAAATACCTATAAACACTAATCTTTCAAATGTCAAAAACAGAACTATAAATCGTGTACCTTCGTCTTCTCTTCGTCTTCGTTTTCTGGGCAGGGATTCCTCTTCGTCTAGCTTCGTATTCTGGGCAGCAATGGAGTTTTTATGGAGATTAAGTGTTGCGGTTTTGAGGATGAGATACGGTTTTGAGGAGTTTTTATGGAGTTCTTCGTTCTGGGCAGCGATGGTTCTGGGCAGCAATGGCAGTGAAAGAAGATTTAGGGATTATGAAACAGCTATTATTTTGATTTTAAAAAATTTAATTAACGAAACAGCTATGAAAGCGCTTTTAAAAAGCGCTCTGGTAGCCCTGCCTTTACCAGCGCTTTTTAGGGTAAAAGCGCTTTCGTACCCCCCCTTTAAGAGCGCTTCTGAAAGCGCTTTCATAAACCCCCTATAAGAGCGCTTTTTGAAAGCGCTTTCGTACCCCCCCTATAAGAGCGCTTTTTGAAAGCGCTTTCGTAACCCCCCCTTCAAGAGCGCTTTTTTGCGTGTTTTTTTATTTTGTTTTTAGCGAAACCTATACCAGCGCTTTCTCCTAAAAGAGCTTTAGTAGGAGTGCTGCTAAAAGACAAATTTGGCATAGTGATTGTTAGCACTGCAATATTTAGAACTAGTTATAATGGATGTCCTCTTCATCAAATGGATGTCCTCTTCATCAAATGGATGTGAAAATGCTTTTATTCATGGTAACCTGGTTGAAGATATTTATATGACAACTCCTCAAGGCCTGTTCCTTTCATCCAAGAGTGTTTGCAAGCTTAAACGCTCCTTATATGATTTGAAATAAGCACCTAGAGCATGGTGTGGGAAAGTTTGCTCCACTATACTTGGGTTCTCCTTTACTCGTATTCGTTATGATTCCTCTCTATTTATTCATAACACATCCACATGAATTATATTATTTCTTCTGTATGTTGATGACAATTGTTAGTACTATAATATCTATAGTTGCTTCTATTGTATGGTTTCTTCATCAATTGGATGTGAAGAATGCTTTTCTTCATGGTAACCTGGTTGAAGATATTTATATGATAACTCCTTAAGGCTTGTTATCTTCATCCAAAGGTGCTTGAAAGCTTAAACGCTCCTTATATGGTTTGAAACAACCACCCAGAGTATGGCTATTTGGGTAACAGCATATTTGGATGTTCACCTTCTAGCAGCTTTTCTTCTGAAGTCTTGATATTCATTTATAGTCTTTAGAGAAAGAGACGTTGAGAGGACATAAGAGTCTTTTCTTAAAATCTAAAGGTTACATTCCAACAAATATAAATGTAGATGTTGGATATAGGAACACGTTACTTCCTTAACCTTGTAGCTTGCAGCTTTGACGTGATGGCTCGGAAGACAGCTTTTGATTAGTACAAACGTCTTGATATTTATGATTAATTGAACAGACCGCTGTACTGAATCTTCTAAAGAAAGTTTCTTGACCTTGTCTTCAAATGATGTACTTCTGATTCTGAAGTAGTAAGCTTGAAAGAGCATGGTGTATCTGATGTGTAGTTCAGAAACTACTTTGTTGAGAAAGCATAAGAACATCAGAACGAAACATGAGCAAAACTTTGTCTTTCAAAAATAAAGACAACAACGTTTTTGAATAGCAACACAGAACTTTCTAGATCAAATATGTATCTGAAGAGATAACAGATCTGATGGTGAGACAACATGGGAAATACAAGCTAGCGTTTGAGTCCTTTCAGAATAGAACAATGTCTTTAGATAATAGTGCAACACCATATCCAAGGAACACGTATAGATATCTAAACAAGAGTCATTAACTAAACTGTATTTCTGAGTTGATCCTTTTCAGCTGATCTTTGATTACGTCTTTAGAGTAATGAGCAACAGCTCTTCTGACGAACATATCTTTGACATCTGAAGTGATATCTTGCATCTAATGTAGACTTTGATTTTGATCTGGAGCAACACTTTTTGTAGACTTTGTTTCTTTTGGAGATACTTGAGACTTATGAAGTAACAGCTTGTTGAGAACTATTTTGGAGATCTTCTTTCTGAATGTCGTTCAAAATTTCATTGAACTAGTGGTGTACCTACAAGGATAAAAGACAGTAGTCTTTCTAACGACAATATTTCTGATGATACTTTAGACAACAGCCTTAAATCATACAGAGCTTTTTGATCTGCACACTCAAGAAAACATTTGAAACAAAATTGGAATATGAGTACGGATGGCAAGTTAAACGGCGTTGAAGACGGTGGGAATGATGGAGGCACGACGAATCTCCAAACAATCGTGAGCAAGAGAGGAGAACAATAGGGCAAAACTTGGAAATGTTCCAAATGAACCTCCTCACCCCCTCTTATAACCAACTCCACCATGCGGGGAAGCCCAAAGTAGGTCATCATTGCTTAGGCCCATAGGTCATAACGCCAAATTTAATAGTCGCCACGCGTGGCACATTAAAACCTTGACTTTATACCTTCCCGAGACAACACTCTGTATTCCTAAACGGATCCCAAGATCAATCAAAAGTTCCGCATCCCCAAGTCGGGCTCGTGGGATGCCAGTCGAGAACGAACGACGGATCACCACGATCTAACATGGTCGACCATCTACGAGAATGTTAGATCACTTATGCGGCAGGCGTGATTCCCCAAGCACCATACTATGCGCCCGGGATATGGGCGACAACAAACTGATTCAGATGTCGCGTCTCCCCGCGAACACTTCCTCGGGTACCGAATCCGTGAAGAGATCTTTCTCATCAGCATAATTGACAACGCCTCCAATAATGAACTTGAGCGTACTCGGACCCTTATGAAGAGTGCCATTGTTTAGGTTGATACGACCAAGCGAAACAGTCACCCGCGAAGCACGTCTCCTCGACGTGGCCCACGACACCCCCATCAGCGAGCTTGTGCGCACTCAGACTCTTGTGTCCCTGGGGACTTTTTCTAGATAAATAAAATTGTCAAACATCATCTACGACAACACAAACCTGACTTCACGGCACCAGCTCGAGACTCTTCGATCTTCTTCGATGCACGGACTGGCTTTAAGTCATTAATCCTTCTACTAAGAGCAACGACTAGGGGGCTCCTGCTCTGGACTAGGCTTGTGGTTGATCCACCGTCGGGCACAGCGTAGTCCAGTGTGCAACAATGAAAGCCCAATAAGAGAAATCCATACAACACTAGGCGTTAGGGAGCTTCTCACCCACATGCCCATCCAATAACACGTGGCCAACTGCCTTCCGAAGGAACCATTCCTCCACCTTCCGAGGTTCCCGGGCAGTTGACCCAGGACGAAGATCACCCGCTGATCTTGTCCTCCTACGTAAGGTCCTAACAGTATCTTGTTTTTGATCCACCGTCGGGCAGAGCGTAGTCCAGTGTGCAACAATGAAAGCCCAATAAGAGAAATCCATACAACACTAGGCGTTAGGGAGCTTCTCACCCACATGCCCATCCAATAACACGTGGCCAACTGCCTTCCGAAGGAAAGTGGAGAACAATCATCAACCCTATGAGATTGAAGAAAAGTTTTCTAAAAAGAAGGAAGAGTGTCTCTCTCTAGGTTTCCTTTATCACTCCTAAGGGTTTTAAGTTGCCTACAATTTTTTTTTATATCCAAAAAGTAAGTCATATTTTATATAGACCATCACAATTGTGAAATATTTATAATTTCATATCATCTAAATTCTTTGATTAATCTTAATGAAATTATTTTTGTAGTCATTAAAGGTATATCGTTTTAGAGTTGATGTTTCTCTTAGTGTATGTTTACTTTTGAGTTAGAAAGCTTTCAAATGTAGGATTTAGAGCTTCACAAAATCAAATTACAAAGTGCATTGAGATACGATAAAATAGTCTTAAATGTGTATCTAAACAAGTAATGTTACCTTGACATCAAAATATGACATCAAATATTATACCGTATATACTGTTCATCGTATTTATACGGTGTATTTTTTATTAAAATAATATATATATATATATATATATATATATATATATATATATATATATATATATATATATAAAATAAAATTATTTTTAAAATTTATTTTATAACATGATTATAAGAATGTGTCATTAACCAACTTCACAATTATATTAGCTACAGAAATGTATATCACTAACCACTTATTTTACTTAATACTTATAATTTATTAATCACTTTCACTACTTCATTAACCAATAAAATACATACTATTAACCCTATTCTGACACTAAATTATAAATATATTAGCATTTTTTACACTTCATTAAGCAACTTTATTTTACTATTTAATATTTTTATTTTATTTTTGAGAACTCGTTAACCAAGTTATGAATCGTATTAACCAACTTTATACATAATATTAACCAAAAGTGATTTACTACGTAAGATTTAATATTTGATGTCATAACACTCAATAACCAAACTCTAAACTCTATTAATTAAGTTGTAGAGTCGTCTCAATTTTTTCGGAGATCCTATATAGATTAGTTGTAGTTTAAGCATGGAAAAACAAATAGAGGCCCTATACGACTATAGTTTAACTATTATAAATATTTTATGAGCTCTCTTTTTTTTTTTAACAAAGCAAAATTAACTTCTTTCATTATTAATCAAAGATTTAATACAAGGAGGAACATTATAGATGTGACTACGTCTAGCCCAAGAATTGACCGCCTTCGCTAACGAATGGGCAACCATATTCGCTTGACGCTTTACAAAACTAACCTCAAAGTTTGGATAAATATCTAAAAGCGACTGAATGAGCTTAATAATAGTAGAAAACTCCGACACTCCTGTGATTTTGGTCTTATCCGCTTGCACCACCCGAAACGAATCACTCTCAAAAGTAACTTGGTCAATGTTCATAGATATTGCTTGTTGAATAGCCTCTTTAAGGGCTATAGCTTCCGCTTCAATGATCGAAAGCTTCCCCGGATCCCACGCCACTCCTGCAATCAGAACTTCGCCCGAGTTATTTCGAAAGCACCAACCCCCGTTTGATGTTCCACAAATATTGTTGAAACCCGCGTCCACGTTACACTTATGCCAACCCACAACCGGAGGGATCCAATGAATGTCGTGTTGCTGCCCGGATTCAACTCCTGCCTGTTTTTGCGCTTCAAACCATTCCTTCCATTTGTGGAAACCCAACCAACCTAGCTTCGAAGCCTCCTCCTTCTCTTCGTTCCAAATAAAATCATTTCTATTTCTCCACTTGACCTCCATCATCACCGCAACTCTACCTGCAATGTTCCTATCCTCCTTGTCGCAAATGTCACCAAAAACCGACTTTACATCTATAAAAGAGTTCAAACGGTGATCAATGACATTACTCAATCCTGCTGCCCGCCAACACTGAAATGTAACAGAACAACCAAAGAAAACATGCCAAGAATCCTCCAGATTACTTTCACAAAAAGGACACTCACCCGGGCATTGAACATGATGTTGACGAAGACGGGCTCTAGTAGGAAGACAATCGTGACAAATTCTCCAAAGGAGATGTTTTACTCTAGGAGGAGCCTTAATACCCCAAATGTTACTCCAAATTCTCGGCACATACGAATTACCGCTTTTCCTTCACATATTCCTCCACAAACGATACCCCGATCTCACACTATAGCAACCATTCTCCTCCTCTTTCCACACCAATCTATCTTCCGTTACTTCTTCCACCAACAGAACTTGAATAATATTTTCAATCGTTGTATAATCAAACAAGTCACGTAATACTCCCATATTCCATTGTTTTACATTATTTAGCATGAGATTACTAACTGTAATATTATACACACCCTGCTGTTGAGGTCCTTTCAAGCACTTTCTTTCTCCATC
Organism: Vicia villosa; assembly: GCF_029867415.1. NCBI lineage: Eukaryota > Viridiplantae > Streptophyta > Magnoliopsida > Fabales > Fabaceae > Vicia > Vicia villosa. The sequence goes on from NW_026705468.1 coordinate 114,533, forward strand.
TCGAAGCCAAGGTTCATTCATCACTCTGATACTACTACCGTCACCAATGCTCCACCTGCATCCTAATGTTAGGATTTCTCTAGCTTTCCAAATACCCCTCCACACAAAACTAGGATTATATCCAAGGGAAGCCTCAAAGAAAGATGTTTTAGGAAAATACCTTGCTTTGAAGATTCTGGACACTAAAGCATGCAGATTAGACATAAGGAACCATCCCTGTTTAGCCACCATTGCCATATTAAAAGCTCTTAAATCCCGGAACCCCAATCCACCATCCGTTTTCGAAAAAGTAAGTTTCTCCCATGTCATCCATCTTATTCCCCGATTATTATTGCTTCCCCCCCCCCACCAAAAAGAATTCAACATTTTCTCAATATCATCGATCACTCCCTCGGGAATAATATACATACTCATTACATAAGCCAGAATTGCCTGTAAGACCGATTTAATCATCACTTCTTTCCCCGCTTTGGATATGGATCGCCCCTTCCAAGAATTTATCTTTTTCCACATACGATCTTTAACATAAGAAAATGTAGCTTTTTACTCCTTCCTATCATCGAGGGCAGCCCCAGATAATTTCCAGTGCCCATCACATGACGGACTCCCATGATACCTTCAAGATCTTCTTTCGCCGGGTTACTCAAATTGTTACTAAAGAAAACTTCTGACTTTGTCATATTAATTTCTTGACCCGACGCTTCCGCGTGTATCTTAAGAAGATTCATAAGAATTTTCACCTCCGATACATTGGCCCTGCAAAATAAAAAACAATCGTCAGCAAAAAGTAGACGGGACACACTAGGTGTCCCTCTACATATCTGAATCCCGTGAATGTCACCTCTCCCCACCGAGCCCTGAATAAGAGCCGATAGACCTTCTGAAATAAGAATAAAGAGGTAAGGTGACAGTGGGTCCCCTTGCCTCAATCCTCTTTCCGGTTCTATAGGACCAACACTTTCCGAATTGACCAGAACATTATAGTGCACCGAAGTGACACACATCATCATCCAATGCGTCCACCTCTCTGAAAAACCCAACTTCTTAAGCATCTCCTTAAGGAACCCCCAATCTACCCGATCATATGCTTTACTTATATCACTCTTTAGAGCCAACTGAGCTTTTTTTTCCATTTGTTCTTCTTTTCAAAGCATGTATAATCTCGCTTGCTATCATCGCATTATTAAGGATATACCTACCCTCCATGAAGGCAGATTGCTCTTCCGAAACACATTTGTCCAACACAAATTTTATCCTATTAGCCAACACTTTTGAAACAACTTTGTACACCATATTGCATAAGGAAATGGGACGAAAATCTTTAAAATAACTCGGCTGGTTACATTTCGGTATCAAGCAAATATTAGTATCTGTAATAGAAGCCGGGAAGTAGCCTCGTTCTAACCAATTCCTGGCTGCCATGAAAATATCTTCACCACAAATATCCCAAAACTTTTGGTAGAAAGCTGGGTTAAAACCATCCGGACCCGGTGATTTATCCGGATTCATTTCCATTAGCGCTGCATGAAATTCCTCTTTCGTAAACACCGACATCGACTTGTAATTATCTTCGTTTGTTACCACTGTACGGACATTACTCAACACCGGTTCATAACTCCCCTCTTTAGCCTGAAAAAGACTGTGAAAATACGCTTTCGCTACCTCCCCCAAACCCCGTTGATCCGTTACTTCACTGCCATCCTCTTTTACAAGCTTAGAAATCTTTTGGAATTTCTTCCTGGTGGTGGCTGACTGATGAAAAAATTTTGTGTTGAGGTCACCATTAACAAGCCAATGCATTTTTGCCCTTTGTCTCCAATAAGTGTCCTCTTGAATCAACACTTTATTGAGATTCTTTTGAGCTTCCATGTATAGCCTTGTTGAAAATTGATCCCTGCATCCCGCATATCTTTCCATGGTCTCTCTGTTTTTTTCCATATCCAACCACTCTTTTCTTCTGTTTTTTCTAGCCCAGCAAGTAAGTGCAGACGCACAATCCATAAGACGATGATCCAATTCTTTCGGCTGCCACTGCTCCCAGCCTGCGTGCACCACTTCCAACAAATATTCTTCAACAAGCCATTTATTTTCAAACCGAAACGAGAATTGTTTCTCCATTTGAACCTTCACTTTGCAATCTAACAGCAGCGGGTTATGATCTGAATGCGACGCTATAAGATTCAGCAATTTAACTTTCGGAAACATATTGAGCCATTCTGGTGTTGCTAGCGAGCGATCCAACCTTTCTTCTATCATATGCTCTGTCCTCCGACTCTTCACCCACGTGAACTGGTGACCCTCTAAAGGTATGTCTATCAAGTTACAGTCACTCACCGCTTCTCGAAAACCGGCACATAACCAATTAGGATGAGGATGAATTCCTGCTTTATCGTTTTGTGACAGTAAATCATTAAAATCCCCTATGATACACCATGGGATATTAGATACTCTGCTAATTTCTTTAAGTAACTCCCAGTCTTGTCTTCTTCTGCTCCTTTCAGGATAACTATAATAACACGTAAGTCTCCAATTGCCTCTTGTTTTGTCCGTCACAATAATATTTACGAAATTCCTACTATAATTCATAATTTTACAGACCGGTATATTTCTCCAGAGAACCGCGAGTCCACCACTTCTTCCCTCCACATCCACTGTTAAGCATCCTTCAAATTTCAACATAACACAAACTGTTTCCAATTTTCTGGCCTTGGTTAAAGTCTCTGACAGGAAAATTATATTCGGCTGGTGTTTCTGAGCAAGTCTCTTCAGATTCGGAATTGCGTTCGGGCTGCTCAAACCCCGACAATTCCAACTCAAGATTTTCATGAGTCCCGGCAGTCCTGGGAGCTGCCAAGACCTGCCGATAAAAAAATGATGGTGCAATACAATATCCTCCTCTACAGTTTCCCCTTCGCTTCGACGTATTTTCTTTTTCTCACCTTCCTCACCTTTAGCTGTAAGAATCTCTCCTTATGTGATATTATCATCCTGGTCATTGTTGTTCTTGTAGATGACTTTGGTTGATTTTAATCTGTTCTTGTTTGCCTTTGAATTCATACCGTTCCCTTTCGTCACGTATCCAATTTAGGCATGGCTTCGAGCTACAGTATCAGAGCGTGTTGTATTGAAAACAACTGGAAAAAGTATTTCATTAGCCTTCCTTGTTTGCTGCCTCGGATTCGGTACTTCCGCTATCGCGTCTTTGCATTGCCTCCTTGTTGCGATTGGTCAACACAAGTTAAGTGTGAAAAATTTGAGGCCTTGTGTGGTACCCCACCTTACACACCTTCAAAGACAAGTTAAGTGTGAAAAATTTGAGGCCTTGTGTGGTACCCCACCTTACACACCTTCAAAGACAATCATATTAAGTTATAATATTTCATGCGAAATGCTAACCAGTGTCCTTAGGACAATGATTAAAACTTTAAAATAGTAAATTTATATCGTTAATCTGCGTATTTAATGTCTTGAAATTTGAAATATTAAATTTTTTATAAAATATTTTTTTTTAGAATGCTTAACCATTACCCTGAGGGCACTGGTTAGCAAGACCCATATTTCATTAATCAAAGTAATTTAAAAAATAAAATAAAAAATAAATTAAAAATTTTAAAAAACAATGTTCACATATTTATAAATAGCGAATAGTGTTGACTGCAAGTGGAAAAATTTAGTGTTATGATATCATTTTTCATCTAAACATTATATTAAAATCTACAAACTAAAAAAAAAGTCTGGTTTTAAGTAAATACTCTATTCATGAGGATTTGTCTTCTGACAATGCCATAATTATTACTAGTACAAAGAGAAGTTATCATTGTCACAAAATTTCACAAATTCAATAGTACTAAATTTCTTTTAAAACGTTTTAGATAGCGATTGTATCAACATCATCTCAATAATTCAATTTTAATATCAATTTTAATTTATTTTGCTATATTTAAACTAACAAAACAAACGCGTTTTTGTGTGACTAATAGAGCGCGCGCTAATATTATTACTATATACATCTCAATAATTAAATCTCAATATTAATTTAAATTTACTTTGCTATATTTAGACGAACAAAACAGCCACGTTTCCCTACAACGCACCAATGGTGCGCGCATTAATATTGCGACCACCGATATAACACGCGTTAATATTGTTAGCATATACTACTACTCTTATTCTCTTAACCTATTGCAAATAAAATCAATTATATCACTATTTTAAAAAATCAACCATCTATATTTATTTTCGAGTACAAATATAAATATTCATCGTATACAATTTTGTTTAAATTGATATAATTAATTAAATAAAATTAAGAACATTCTAAATGTATTATAATAGTATTTTATTACAACTTATATAGTATAGATTTGAGGAATAAAACATATACATAAAAAAATAAGAATAAAATATAAATATATATAAAAAAAATACAATGAAATGAGGCATAAAGCATGAGAGGGAATCATTGTTGGGTCACTCAATCATAGTACTAATAAAGTGACTGAGTGAAGTAGGGATTTCGTCGTTTCATTTCATTTCCACTCTCTTTTCTTCTTGCTGACTTAACCATTAAGTTTATTCACAAGGTCAAGTTAAGTCCCGATTCTTCAATGCCGGACGGAGATTCCTCCACGGCCGGTACTGTTAAACTTCCGATGGAGACCACGGGAGACCTATTTGATCATGGACAGTCCCTGAATCTTACCCTAGTCAACAATCCTGACGGCAAAGTCAAAAAGGATCCTACAAAAATTGCACGAGAGTGAGTAGCTTTTTCCAGGGTTTGTAGGTTTGGTTTTGTTGCGTGTGTTATTGTATGAAATGTGATGTTGTTGATTGTGTTTATGATTTTGATTTTGATTTTGATCGTATGAGTGTTTTGTTTGTGGTTTTGGAAGGTATCAATTGGAGTTATGCAAAATTGCTATGGAGGAAAATGTGATTGTTTATTTGGGAACAGGATGTGGGAAGACGCACATTGCTGTGTTGCTCATGCATGAAATGAGGCATTTGATCAAGAAGCCGAGCAAGGACGTGTGTGTTTTTCTCGCTCCTACTGTTGCTCTAGTTCATCAGGTGAGGTGTTGTTGATATATGATTGAAATCATTGTGATATGGTTGGTTTGAATTTCTGCTGATCATTTTTATTGAATGAAATGAAAAGTTGCATTTATTGTAGAATTTGAATCTTATTTAATGTGATTGTTATGTGAGGTATAGTCATTTAATGCATGAATCTGATTAATTGATTTGATCCTGTATTTATAAATCTTTCTTTTTAACTGATTTGAGCAAGTTGGTGATTCCATTATGTGTCTCCTGAATCTTTGTTTTTTTGTTTATCTATAGCAAGCAAAGGTTATATCTGACTCTACTGATTTTGAAGTTGGAACTTACTGCGGGAGTTCCAAGCGCTCGAAATCGCATCAGCATTGGGATGAGGAGATTGAACAATATGAGGTGACAATGCCAGTTATTCATGTTGAGATTAATTATGATGCCTGTATTGCTTTTGTGTTGTGCTATCAACTATCCGCAATGGCGGCGGATATATATATGGTGGTTTTTGGGCTTGCCGCAATGGTAATTATTGGTCGATATTACGAGTTTTTCCGTCATAATCCGCTATAACGCCGCCACAATGGTAAATATATTGCGGGTTTTTCCATCATAAACCGCTATAACGCCGCTGCAAAGCGTATGGTATGGTAGGATTTTGGCTCTCCGCCGTGGACAATACTGCATTTGCTTTGTATGTTTGATGTGTTGCTAATACATAAGGCTGAAGTAAAAGCTAATGAAAGAATGTTATGAACAACAATTAAATTCGATTCATGCAATTAAATCAAGAAACAAATAAATAAATTAGCTCCAGATTGTTTGGCATCTAGAAATATTGTTAGTTAGAATTTACTTCTAATGGAGTTTGTTGATTCTAAATTTGCACTGTGTTTTTGTTTTTTTCCCTTTTCAGGTTCTTGTTATGACCCCACAAATATTACTTCACAACTTATCTCATTGTTTCATGAAGATGGAGATGATTGCACTTTTAATATTTGACGAATGCCATCATGCTCAAGTCAAAAGCAGCCATCCTTATGCTGAAATTATGAAAGTAAATTTCATTTTTGTCAATGTCAAAACCATTCATAGTGGAGAATGTTACACATTTTTATGATTAAAAAACCTTTATATTTCCTTCGTTTCTTTTTAATTTCATGATGGCAATGTTTCAATTTGGCAATTTGCCAGGCCTTTTACAAAAATAATTCCACAAAGGTTCCCCATATATTTGGCATGACTGTTTCTTTTTAATTTCATGATGGCAATGTTTTAATTTGGCAATTTGTCAGGTCTTTTACAAAAATAATTCCACAAAGGTTCCCCGTATATTTGGCATGACTGCATCTCCTGTTGTAGGAAAAGGTAAAGTAATAATTTTTATCTTTTTAGTTACACATAATTTTTTCCGACATTCTCGAATATTTAGGATTTTGACAAGGAAAGAGAGAAAGAATAGAGACTCTGAATAATAATAATGCCATGTGGTGTGTTATGATGTGATTTTTTTTGTTGGTATAAATTAGGTATCCTCTGCATGCCAAGGACTGAGTTCGAACCCAAGACCTCTGGTTAAGTTGGAAGACATCCCTTGCCATCTTATCCAAGTGCTCTTGGGTTTATGATGTGATTTGTTACCAAAGACAAAACACTAACCTTGTTTTATTGCAATAGTCATATTAGGTACTAGAATCTAACCCGAATCAAGTAAGAATCAAATGACTGATAAAGATAAAGATCAGAATCCCTAAGGTTAATATAAGGATGCTCAAGCAGTGTTGTTAATAGCGGACCGCAAAAAGTGAAAAATCATATATGTAGCACATAGCATTGTAGGCAAATCGTGAAAGTCGCAACAGTTGAAATAAATGAATTATATATACATAGCATAACATAAGAAATAAAAATTATTACGGAAAACCCAAAAATTGAGGTAGTTAGAGGAAAGACCTAAAAAATAATGAAAGAGAAGGGAGTAAAGTGAAACCAAATAAACAATTGAGGAAATGAAGGGAGAGGGAAAAAGAGAAAGGAGAGGAAAGAAAAACAAAACAAAGGAAGAAGAGATTGTTGTTATTTCCTCATATGTATGAAAGGGTTTGGTTGTATGTGAATGGTATTAGAGTAACTATAGTCTAGTTTCGATCATGGAAGCAACAATTTGGAGGTATCATTCGCACGCATAAGCTTCATTGTTTGCTAGTAAATCCAGTCGGTCCTTTGTGTTATTTGACTGAGGAATGGTATCCAAAGCTTAATCTCGATCCATAGCCATGACTTCCGATTGGGACTCGATTAAACACTGTTTGATAATCCTCTTCTCTAACCTTCAATCTGAAGGTATCATTCGCACGCATAAGCTTCATCGTTTGTTGGTGAGTCTATTTGTTCCTCCGTATTATTTAATTGAGAAAGATCTCCATAAGGAATCTAAAAATCTTGCGTATGCGACACAAGAACAAGATTCACACCTCTTCACATGGCTTCTCACTACGACGCTCTCAGATTTGGTGTTGCCTGTATGATTCGATGTGTTCACTCACATCAAATTTGGGACGAGGTTCAGAAGTATGTCTTTGCGCACTCCAAAGCCAATTTGTGCCCACTATAACCTATAACCGAAGATGAGTAGCTGCCATTACCCTTATAAAGGAACTTACTTAGTGTTGCACTTTTCATAGCAGATTCATATACATTGATATGAAACTGGGATGTGCGTTGGTGCTAACACTTAGCAGAAATAGAGGCACCTAATTGCTAACACTTCTCAACAAAGTTATTAATAGCGGTCGCTCCAGGTGCTATCCTGAGATACTCTCCCGGTGCAGCAACCCTATGCTACGGAGGAGCAGCGCACATCCCAGTTTTGGGTAGCGGCCGGGAAAGCTGGGATAGCGGGTTGCGGAAGCCGGGAAGCTCCCGACCTGGAGAGATTTTAAGCTTTTAGGGATTTTTTGGAGTGTGAAAAAAATTATTTATCCTTGAAAAATTTAAATTAGAAAATTTATTATAGTCATTCTTGTTTTCTCTCTCATTCGTGTTTTCATCTTTCTCCATCGCGTTTCTTCTGTTCTCTGCTTCTCGCTTTTTTCGCTTGCTGCTTCTCTTGCCCTAACTCCTTCTCGGCCTCAACTGTTTCATGCTTCTCTCTATTCTTCTTCTGTTCTTCTTCTTCTTCTTCTCTACTTCTGTTTTGTGCTTTCATATTTTGTTCTCTATCATGTTCTTCTTTATTAATTGTTTTTCATGTTGTTTTTTCTTTGATATCATTGTTTTTTTTCCTTTCTTTCAAAATATATTGATTATGGGATTAATATATGTAGAATATATTATTCATATAATTAGTCCAAAAAGTTATTTAATCTACATTAAGCATATAGGTATATTATTCATATAATTAGTTCAGAAAGTTATCCCGCTATCAGCTATTCCGCTATCCCATTTTTTAGCTCGGCCGCTCCGCTCCGCTATTTGGAATTAATAAAGTTCATTCTTCTCTCTCCATCTCTAAATTTCAACAATATGAATGTTTTGTCATTCTTATATTCAACTAGTTCTTCAAGGGTGTTACTCTGTACAAAGATTCCTACATTGTTAATAGTGTATCCTTTATTTTCTTGCTCTACGGTAAAAAAAGAAAGAAAGTAAATTCCTCCATTTTCTGATCTAACATGTTTTCATTTTCAGGCGGTTCTTCTGCAGCAAATCTACCGAAAAGCATCAATAGTCTCGAAAAAATGCTTAATGCTAAGGTAGGGTTTGCATAGTATTATATGGCAAATAGATTAATTTTGAGAGCATCATTTGAGCCCGTCTTAAAAATCCGGTGCCAAACTTTTGCCTTCTTGTTCTGTGCAAGAAAGCAAACGTTCTCTCCATTGATAAAATGGGCGAAGCTGATATATTGATCAAGAGTTCTTGTTAAAAATTACCTATTTGCAATGGTTAGCTGGAGGTCTTTGTTGCTCATTCCTAATGATTTGGATATTTTTTGTAGGTATACTCAGTTGAAGACACTGCATTGGAATCTTTTGTTACCACTCCTGCAGTTCAGATATATCACTATAGTTCGACTGCAAATATGGAAACTAGCTTGTACTGGAAAATTGAAGAGATTAAATGCCAGGTACCTCTGCTCTCTTATGGATCTTAAGATGACTAGATGAATAAGGTATACCTGATCACTGCTTTGTTTCATTTTAGCAGTGCATAGAAACCCTTGGTAGGAGCATAGAAGATCACCAGAAACGAATGAGCACAAAGAAACTTCTCAATCGGGTGCACGATAATGTGGTCTTCTGTCTCAAGAGTCTTGGCATTTGGGGAGCGTTGCAGGTAAAACTCCTGGATTTTGGTTACAGGTCTTTTATTTGCAATCATTTAACTTGAATAAATATTATTATTATTATTATTATTCATGGTGTCTATATGTGCACTTTGTTTTGTTATTGGGTATGACTTGTTTAAATTGCCTACCTTAAGAGTCTGTGTACCTTCTCTTCTTTACTGGCTGCTTTGGGGCATTTATTTCTCCTGAAATTCATTACTGCCATGGCTCTCGCCTATTTCTGATTTATTGCCGGGGTTGACTATGGGAAATTTAGGGAACAATGACAAATAATAGCTTTAATGTTTTAAATACTTGAATATATCTTATTTTTATATAATATTCAAATAAAATATAACAGCATATCCTCCATTTACTATACCCACAACTACACAATTTTTCTTTATCCAAAACCATCCTTTGCTATATATTGACGGTGTATTACGTAATTATACTATTATATCTTGCTATATATATTATCTAACTTAGTGATAGTTATGGTTAGTTTTCATATTAAGTTTGACTTCCTAGAAAATGTTCTAGCTTGCTAGTTGTTTATCTTTATTTGTGTTAACTGGGAAGTTACTGTTTTGATTATTATTCTTTTTCCTTCTTTAATATTCATATTCACCTTCCAAGGCTAGTCGTATTCTTTTGAGCGGTGATCTTTCTGAGAGGCAAGCATTAGTTGAGGCAGAAGGAATTTCAAGTGACGAGTCTGTATGTGATAAATATCTTGCAAAGACAGCTGAACTACTTACTTCCAAATGCATGACAGGTATTTTAACATTGCTTTGTGTTCTCTGTTACAGAATTTTTAAGCTGTTGCTTCTGAATTGTTTGACGAAATCCATGCACTCTTAATTGTGCTGCCGTTTTAGGTGATGTTAGGTTATGGTTTATCTGGCAATAAATTAATCTACTCGTTATTGTAATTGTATGATATGTTTAGAACAAAGTTCTTGTACGATGTCTTTTTAAAATGTACATTTTTGTCTTATTTTGCAAATCCGTAGGTGACAATGTTTCTGATCCATCTTCCTTGGAAATATTAAAGGAGCCTTTTTTCTCAGCAAAGCTCTTACGCCTCATTGGGATACTGACTAGTTTTAGGTTGGCAACCTTGTTTCGTTCACAATATTTGATAAATTGTGCTTTTTAAACAGTTTTTTCAGACATGTTTTCACATAGCACGTGTCTAATGTATATATACGTTCTGGTCAAATGTCTATTTCAGGTTGCAACAGAACAGGAAATGTATAATTTTTGTGAATAGAATTGTGACTGCAAGATCCCTGTCATACATACTACAGAAGCTCAAGCTTCTAAGTCAATGGAAAAATGATTTTCTTGTAGGAGTCCATGCGGGAGTGAAGAGTATGTCACGGAAGACCATGAACACAATTGTTGAAAAGTTTCGCTCAGGAGAGGTAAGAGTGTAGAGAATAATATTATATGTGTTTTATTATGAATAAAGGTGCTCCTTTTATAGGAGAAAGTACAATCAATCAATTCCTTAATTTCAGAAGTGATATAAGGAAAATAAAATAAACATAAAAGTAGAATAATAAGGAAGGAAATAATATATTATGTTTCAACAAAAAGTAATTATGGATTTCACTTGTTGACTTTGAAATGCGTTACTGTGAGAGCGGAGTTGTGTGTAAGATCTTGTATGCTATTTTTTCAATCAGCTACACTACTGCACATGCATAAATGGATTTAGTTGTTTTAGAAGATTCGGTGACTTCACCAACTTGCTTATTTGTAATAACTAATGAAAGGAGTGTTCTACTTCTTGTTTCCGCGTAAGCTTGGTCTTGAAATGGTCCCTCTATAGCTCAATGGTTATCATTTTTTATGGTTCTCTTTGAAAGGAAAATACTGTTGAGGGTATGCAGCAATTGTGTCTGAAACACAACAAAAGTTCATACTCACCTTAGTATTAGTTACAGCCGCAATTACATAATTATCTCCAAAGATATCTCCCTTATAAGGCACCAATAGACTACATATATGCATTAATTGAGAGAATGGAACGAAATTACGAATTTTCAACAAAAGATTATCCTCTGGCCATAAATGTTGTCAAGATCGAGACCACACCTGGGTTGCAAGGTTAAGATTGTAAAACATAGGCTTGTAACGAGAATCGCTAGAACCTCTAACCACAACTGAGAATGTCAAGCGAGATGGGAAAAGATGCTGCTGGCTAGATGCAAAGAGAGGGTTGGTAGAGATGGGGAAAGATGCAAAGGGATGAACATAGAGGGTTGAGAGAGATGGGTGCCTGAAGAGATGAACAGAGAGGGAGATGAACATAGAGGGTTGAGAGAGATGGGTGCCTGTTTTTGGGAAGGCAAATTGGCATTTTATGGAAACTGAAAATGAAATTTCTACAATATATATAGTTGCTGAAAACTCAAAGCAGAAAAGGTTTGAGTAATTCTAAAACTAGAGGATTAGTTGAGTGTAATTTCATCAAACTTTAAAGAAGGTTAGCTTAATATACCTTTGTTTTACATCAGCTTATTTGATTGTCGAGCAGTGTTTGTTTTCTGTAACTATATGTAAAATGTATTTTTCTTCTCTGCATGTATTTCAAGCGTAGTTGGTGTTAAGGTAGTAAATGGCACTTAATACAGATAAGGATAATTTTGTTAATGGTTTAAATATGCAATATATTACCTAGCTTGTCAAACAAAGAGTTGAGTTTAGTAACATGCTTATTTGGATCACACCGTTAACAGTTGAATCTATTGGTTGCCACCAAAGTGGGTGAAGAAGGGCTTGATATTCAGACATGTTGCCTTGTAATACGGTTTGATCTACCCGAAACCGTTGCCAGTTTTATACAGTCAAGAGGCCGTGCCCGTATGCCTCGTTCAGAATATGCATTTTTGGTCGACAGGTACCTTTACAATTTAGATATTTTTAAAGGAATCTATGCAAATCTGTCCTTCTCGTTATTTATGGAATCTTAGTGTTGCAGCGGCAATGAGAAGGAATTAGCCATAATTGATGGTTTTGAGAAAGATGAACTTCGAATGAATACGGAAATTGCTGTCCGAACATCCATTGAGACACACAACATCCCCGTGGAAAAGATTTTCAGAGTTGATTCATCTGGTGCCTCAGTCAGTGCGGGATACAGTATCTCGTTGCTACACCAGTATTGTTCAAAGCTTCCGCATGATGAGTATGGGCTTATTTAAGCTTTTGATCTTTGTTTGATTCAAAATATATAATCCAAAGGATTTTCAGGGAAATGGAGTGCAAATCTTATGTGTGAATATTGTTAACTTATCTTTTCAGGTACTTTGATCCCAAGCCAAGTTTCTTTTACTTCGATGATTCAGGGGGAACTGTCTGCCAGATAACTTTGCCTTCCAATGCTCCAATACACCAAATTGTCAGTGCACCATATTTGTCTATGGAGGCTTCGAAAAGAGACGCATGTCTGAAAGCAATTGAAGAACTGTATAAATTAGGTTCTTTAAATGACTGTCTCTTGCCAAAGCAAAATGATGCAGAGCCAGAGGTTTTGGACTCTTCTGATTCAGATGACTGTGAAGGTCAAAATTCAGCTGCACTCTGATTAGTCATTGCTGCTTTCATTATCTTTCACTAGATTGTCAAAAATGTACTGTATACATTATATTTTCAAAAAAATACTGAGCATGCTTATGTTATCCTGCACCATTCATGTTGCCACATCACTGTAAGATTTTTTCCTCTCAGGCAGTCATTATCATAGTCAAAACTTTTGATGATGTTGAAACACGTGATCAGAAGATAGTGTAAACATTTATTTCTTAGTGAATTAAATTAAACTCTTCGTATCATTGCGTGCTTCAAGGTTTGTTGAGGATTTTTTTATCTGTTTTCAGATGTAGTACTAGTATTATTATTATTATTATTATTATTATTTTGTTAATTGTTGATAGAATTAGAGTTTGACCTAACTCATCTCCACAAAACCGTTTTCAGTTGTGGTACTATTATTATTATTATTATTATTATTATTATTATTATTATTATTATTATTATTATTATTATTATTATTATTATTATTATTAATTTACGGTTCTAGAGATGTAACAATATGGTTAAGGTGTTAGTGCTCTATTAACTTTCCTTTATTTGCAGATAATATTTCAAGAGGAGAACTGTATGAGATGCTAGTTCCTTCTGCCTTTAGACAGTCATGGAAAAATACGGAGAAAACTGTCCGTCTCAACTCTTACTACATTAAATTTTGCCCCACTCCGGAGGATAGGGTCTATAAAAAATTTGGCTTGTTCATCATGACTCGTCTTCCACTGGAGGCAGAGAAACTGGAACTTGATCTTCATCTAGCTCACAGTAGATCTGTGATGACAAAATTTATTCCATTTGGAGTTGTAGAATTCAACAATGATGAGGTAAATAACTTTTTTAACAAAAAAGAGAAGAGAAAATTTTAAGCTAATGTTCAGGCTTTTTTATCTTGCAGATAAAGATGGCGGAGAATTTTCAAGAAATGTTCCTCAAAGTTATTCTTGATAGATCAGAATTTGTTTCTAAGTTTGTAGAATTGGGTGCTGAATCTCACACGCGCACATCGACCTTCTACCTTTTGCTTCCAGTCATATTGAAAGAATATAATGATGTGATGAAAGTAGATTGGAAGACAGTAAAGAGATGCCTTTGTTCACCAATCTTCAGGCATCCAGATGATACATTCGATAAAAAGGTTACCCCTTTTGATAATCATCTGCATCTTGCCAATGGTTACAGAAGTGTTGGAGATGTTGAGAATAGTTTAGTGTATACTCCACACACGAATAACTTCTTTTTTGTCACAAATGTTATTTATGAAAAGAATGGATTCAGCCCTTTCAAAGATTCAGACACTTCAAGCTACGTGGACCACTTACATGAAAAGTATGTATATCAAGTACTATTACTGATACATTCTTATTTCACTTTTGGTTTTGCATCCCCGAATTCTTTTTATTTTAAAACTTCCTGCTTTACTGATAGAATCAGATATCAGAGGTTTTGCGCATGTAATTTGGAATGCCATATATTTGTTCTAAAGTTTGACAACAAATCTTGCATGCTTGGGTGCCAGGTTTTCCATTACTCTCAAACACCCCGAACAACCACTTCTACATGCAAAACCACTCTTCAAATTCCACAACCTGCTACACAATCGAAAGCATGGCGATGCGGGTACTTTGTTGAATATCCTATTTTTTGGGTGTTATATCTTGTATACTATTTTATCTACTAAAAATCAATTGCATAAACTCTCTAAGTTGCCCTTTCATTACAAATTCTACATTAAAAAAAAGACATTTAAGTAATTAAGTAATGTTTACTTTTTTTTCATTTTCATCTCCTATTACGGCATGACATGTGACATTCATTTTTCAACCTTCACCAATTAAATCACAATTAAATGTTATATACAATCATTCTCAAATAATAAAATTTTATTTTTTTTATCTCATGTGTCCTTTTTTTTATATATTATTTTATATAATTAAGTTTATATGATTATTGTTCATTTATAATTAAGTCATTTATTTTAAATTTACATGTTTCTAAATACATTTTATACATATCAAATAAGTTTACCCGTACGGTAGTACGGGGTATCTTACTAGCTTGTCTAAGTAATTATTATTTTTAGCATGCTTGATTTTTTTCACATTTCAGGTTCAATAGGTTGTGTGGGTGTGTATAGTTTACTAATAACTTTATGAAGCTATGGCAACTGGTTTAAGGCCCTTTCTGTCCAATATTGTTGGCAACTCCGCCTTTATTGCGGTTCACCCCTAGTCGCCTAATTGCGGCATTTGGCTTGCCTTCTTTGCAGCCTCCAAACACCTTAATTGTGTTGGCTTTAAAAATGTGGATTTAGCCCCACTTTGCTTAGAGATATGGCATGTGTAGCGTTTATGAAGTTTAGGCAGCCCTCACCTTACACCAGTTTAGTGGTGAGTTAGGTTCAGCCCAAATTCTAAGAAATATTATTGAATTGGCTTTGTGCACCTGTTAAACTGGGAGGTTTGCTGTTGTGTCGTAAGAAGGAAGGTGGTTTGGACCTTGGCATGTTGTGTCGTAGATCATTTCTGTAGAAGCTAAAAGGCTATGATGTTTTCCTTTGGGTTTGGGACCTTATTCCCTTCAAAATCATATTATCCAGAGAAAAATGAAATAGATGTCAATTACAATGATATACAGATACACAGTCCTTATTTAAATAGCTTGTGCTTGATTCTACCATATACACATGATATACTACCATAAAATCAATGATAGTCTACCGATGCATGTGTATTTCTTAAATTTTTCGCATTGACGGGTATATCTAGATTTTTCATTTTTCTTGTATTCAGATAATTCCTCTCTAAAGAATTGTAGATTTTGATTTGTTAATGACAGAACCACATGAGCTAGAGGAATACTTTGTCTATTTGCCTCCTGAGCTATGCGAGCTGAAAATAGTTGGCTTTTCCAAGGATATTGGTAGTTCAATATCTTTGCTACCTTCAATTATGCATCGTCTTGGAAACTTGCTGGTTGCCATTGAACTGAAGCACCACCTACATTCCTCCTTCCCAGAGGCAGCTGAAATTAGTGCCCTTAGAGTAAGACCTTATTAAATGCACGTGTTATTCCTTTAGACCAAACCAATGCAGTATATATAGTACAGATTGTTGTTGTAGTTTAGAGCTGCTAACAATTATGAATAATTTCTAGGTTCTAGAGGCTCTCACCACCGAAAAGTGTCAGGAGCGTCTTTCCCTTGAAAGACTTGAAGTGCTTGGTGATGCTTTCCTTAAATTTGCTGTTGGACGTCATTTTTTTCTCTTGCATGACAGCTTTCATGAAGGAGACCTTACCAGCAAGCGTTCCAATGTTGTAAATAACTCCAATTTGTTTAAGTTGGCTATTAGGCGCAATTTGCAGGTAAAGTTATACTCGTGTTTTTGCACTCTCTACACACATTTCCGGAAAAAAAAACTTACTTTTTTTAAGCCCTTAAAGATTGGCCCTGGTGCTCTTGTTAACACTTACCTTTAGGCTATGTTTGGGAGTTTGCAGGGGAGGGGGAGGAAGGGCTTTGAAAATTGATTTTTTTTTTTTAAATATAGAGAAATTTGTAACTTTTTTTTGAAAAAAAGATTTTGTTTAGAATGATAAATAATGTTTATCATTAATGTATTTTTACTTGTTGAAATACTAACAACAAAAATTATATTTGAACATTTTGTCTAAGCCCTCCTAAACCCTCCTTTAATACAAATTTTGAGTTCCCCAAATTAAGGGGTTTTTGGTGTTATAAAAAAAAAAAACCCTCCAAACTAAAATCTTTCTCTTCTTTTCCTCCAATCCTTCCTATTTTTCAAACCCCCAAATTTTGTAGGTAGGCTTTCAACTAACAGTACTACTACTAAACCCCATATGGGGTACTAGACATCTAGGTAAGACCAAATGACAGAGGAATAACATAAACCCAAACCTAAATACAATTCTTTAAGCACGGGTTGTGTCAGACCTCCTCCTATTAAGAATTACTAGTAACTGAAATTGAATGTGACAGTTCCTATTCTGTCAAGCAGTTATTTTAAGACAGTCATGGTTTAAATTTTATCTTTCTGTCAGTTATGTTTCATTAAATAATTAAATGTGACAGTTATGTAGGCTTTTATGTTGAATAAATAGGAAATGGGCAACGCATAGTAGGTTGTCAAGAAGTTATTAAGTGGTTAATTGGGAGGGAGAAAACCCTGCTCTCGATATCTTTGTGGAACCAGTGTCTTTGTTTAACTTTTTCTGTGTAACATTACTCTCAGATATCTCTGATTGAGAATTTTTTTCCCAGAGATTAATCAATAATATCCAGTTGTTATTCATAAATACTTCCTATTGGCACTTGTTTCTATCAGATTGAAATTACTGAAGTGCTGCTTATTCTGATATCGCTTAATGTTTTTCTCCTTGCTCTCTTTTCCAGGTTTATATATTTGATCAGGCATTTGATCCCTTCCAGTTCTATGCATTAGGCCATCCTTGTCCAAGAGTTTGTACCGAGGAAACTGAAGACAGCATACACTTATGTTTAAATTCTGGTGAGGAGAAAAGAAGTGTAAGTGGACTCCGATGTGATAAAAATCACCATTGGTTGCATAGGAAAACAATTGCTGATGCGGTTGAAGCTCTGGTGGGGGCATTCATAGTTGACAGTGGCTTTAAAGCTGCATTTGCCTTTCTTACATGGATTGGCATACAAGTAAATTTTGAAGCCTCACAAGTTGTTAATATTTGCACCGGAAGTGTTGACTATTTTCCTCTTTCTGCTGAAGTAGACATTCCTTCCCTTGAAAGTAAGTTAGGACATCACTTTGTTCATAAGGGTTTGCTTCTCCAGGCTTTTGTACATCCTTCCTATAATAAGCATGGAGGAGGTTGTTATCAGGTAAACATTTTTCTTTTGACTCCCAAAGTTTCGACTCGGGATAAGATTTACCATCTCTATAGCTCTGAGAATTCTAGTGCTACATTTTGATCTTTATTTTTCTAAATCTGGTAAATCTTTGCAGAGATTGGAGTTTCTTGGAGATGCTGTGTTGGATTATTTGATTACGTCATATCTATACTCAGCTTATCCCAAACTAAAGCCTGGCCAACTGACGGATCTGAGAGCGTTGTCTGTCAATAATAAGGCATTTGCCTGTGTGGCAGTTGATCGCTGTTTTGATGAATTTCTTTTATGTGATTCAAATGCTCTGACCCAGGCAATAAAAAAGTACGCTGACTGTATTAGAAGACCTATACCGGACTGTGGCAATAATGGAGGGCCAAAAAGTCCTAAGGTAGATGTTGTGACTTTTTTATAATGTTGCAGCTCCAAGATGCATTTATTGTTATTCATTTCAAATGCATTTTCCTGTGTGAGATGACATTTCTACTCTAGTATATAATGTTTGTATCCTTTTCGAAGTTCTGATGGATTTGTATTGCTTTGTTATTTTGCAAAAATTCATATGGAGTCTAAATTGACATTATGGATTGTTTCAGGCCCTAGGTGATTTGGTTGAATCTTGTATTGGTGCTGTTCTTCTTGATTCAGGATTTGATTTGAACAAAGTTTGGAAGATTATGACTTCGTTCTTGGACCCAATCATGAAATTCTCATCAAGTTTGCAGCTTAGTCCTGTTAGAGATTTGCAAGAACTTTGCCAATTTAATAATTTGGAGTTGCAGCTTCTGCCATCAAAATTCGCCAAAACTTTTTCAGTTGAAGCAAAAGTGATTGGAGATGGTGTAAGTGAAAAAGTTTATGCGACCAGCCAAAATAAAAAAGAAGCTTCTAGAATTGCTTCACAGCTACTATTTTCAAAGTTGAAGGTAAAATAAGTATGCTTATTTTTCTCATACTTCCATCCTCGTTTTCTCAACACCAACATTGCATTTTTCCTCATTGCTCAGTGGCACAACATCTGAGTATATTGCTTTTGCTTTTTATAGAATTAGGAATTGGTTTGGGAGGTCTGGGATGAGCAGAGAACTTTGTTCTCTCGCAGAATTGTGATTATCTTTCTTTTGCGTTTCATTTCTATTTCTGATCTTGTAAGGAGCAGGATTGCTCTATTTATTTCTGTATTTATTGATTTTTCTCTAACCACCTCTGGTTGTAGGAGTTATTTCACTTAATATCTGTTTGGTTTGTATCATACACACAGATGTATTTTCAATTATTGGAAAGAGAATTGCAAGTATGTGTGCAGAATGTACATGCATTTAGTAAAGCGGTATTCCTGGGTCGTTGCTGTTTCTTCTGCTGTTATCGACTTATTGCTACTATTATAACAATCATTTAGAGAGATGCATTTTACCCTTTCTCGGCTACAACTTCAGGAGTTATATTGCTTGTATTTAACTAAATGATTTGAGTAGCTATGGGTGTGGATGTGCAGGCTCAAGGCTTCAAACTGAAGTCAAAAACTTTGGAAGATGTTATGAAATCAACATTTAAGACGGAACCAGAACTCATTGGCTATGATGAAACTCCCATTGATGTAACAGATACTACCACCATCGGACAAGTAATGGTTAATGGAGACCTATGTAACAAGGTTAACCCTGAAATCCGCCCTATCCAGGAGGTATCTGATGCATCCTCCTCAAATGTTAAACCTGTTGTCCAACGGCTTCAATCTTCTCTTAAGGGAAAGCCTAGCGAAACCATTCGAAATCGTGTTTGTGTCAGTGACTCATCAAAGACAGGTAATATTAAGAAAAACTGTAGTAGTTTTGTTGTTCCAAATATTGGAGCCTGCACATCTGTTCTATTGATTCTTACTGTGTTTTAACATTACTTGGTACAACGAAACAGCAAAAGCACGATTGTATGAATTATGTGCATCCTATTGCTGGAAAGCTCCTTCATTTGAATGCTGCAAGGAAGAGGGACCAGACCACCTTAAGTTGTGAGTCTCTCATTATCTTTTGTGTTCTAATCTTTTTGATAAAATTATGTATAACTACCCATATTTTGTGAAATTCTCTGTATTTCTCATGTGATACAAAATATATGGTACCACGCAATATAAAAAGTTCTCATAATTTAGAGTGTTGTGCATGTTTTATTTTATTATGACTCTTAGGATTGTGTTGACTACATTTGCTTCATTTTAGATTCACTTGCAAAGCGACGATGAAGATAGAAGAGGCCCCAGATACAGTTTTTGAGTTTATTGGGGAACCCTTGCCAAAGAAGAAAGATGCAGCAGATAGTGCAGCTGAGGGTGCATTATGGTATCTGCAAAAGGAAGGTTATCTGCATAATGCTAATGGTAATTGACACACTCCTATCAATTATATATCATGTAACATAATCCGTAAAGTTCAGCATATGAAAATCCTTTTTTGACCAAGAGGTTCATATGGGTATACCATTGAAGGCCGCGAGTGTCCCTAAATGGAAATATGTTGTATAATGATGTTTATGTAGTGTCTAAGTTGTTTTTATCGTAGTGTCTAAACCATCGCCTAATTATTATAGTACATTTTCGAAATACAATATATGGCGATGCGTAAATAATCTTGGCTTGTTGTCTTTGGCTTTGAATATTTTACCAAATATATACTAGTTACAATATTTACAACAAATACTTGCAACAAATGTTTACAAATTAAGGGAAATAAATAATTTTTTTGATTTGTCTCTGATATATCTGAACAACTCTGTGAAATATGATAAATGTAATTACATATTTGTATTATTTCTTGATTGGCACCCCTCCCCTCTCAAATTGAGGGCACGAAACAAATTTGGTAAGAATATCAACGTTGATGTGAGGAATTAAAATAGTTTGATCATCATATAGGTGTTATGAATTGAGTAACAATCAACTTTGATTGGTGTGTTTGTATAAAAACATGTTTTGTCGTGATTTGAATGACACTTATATTACGAGGAATTAACTTGCCACCCTTTTTTAGAGTTGCCACCCCCCAATTTTTTTTAATCCAATTTTATCCCTGATAAAAAAAATGTGGAAAACAAAGAATTTCCGGACGAAATTTTTGGTATGCACTACAAAGTTTTCGATACTAAATACCGGAAATTCAGTTAATTTTAAATTTTTGGTACAACATATTGGAAATTTAGTTTCTTTGAAATTTTTAGTATATCGGAATATTGAAATTTCAGGTATACCGGAATTTTAAAATTTTTTATGTACCGGAAATTTCAAATAAATTAAATTTTCGATATGTTTATTTTTTGTTTTTTAAACGATTGAGATTTTGTCGACACTTTTGGAGGGTCCTGATTGTCAATTTTATGCTTGTTGTTTGTCATCTCATGTTTGTTAACTATGTTTGTTTGTTATTGATGTTATTTTATTTATCTACTCTAAACATGTAGTAGCCAAAAAGATTATGGAATAAATAAGATGTTCGTATAAAATATACAAATAATACAATGATAACAAAATAAATCTACATAGATCCCCACGGCAACATTCTTCAGTTCGAGCACGAGCATCGGCTCTATCGGTGGCCCAGCCCGCAATTGTACCATTTCTGGAAAAAAAAATATGAGAAAAATAGATTTTTTTAAAAAAATAAAAAATATCGAAAATTTCAAAATTTTCGGTACTGGACAAAATACCGGAAATTTTAAAATTTACGGTATTTTTAAAAATTTATAAAGATACCGGAAAATTTGAAATTTCTGGTGCAAAATACCGTAAATTTTAAAATTGCCGGTATGAAAATACCAGAAATTTCATAAAAATACCGGAAACTTATTAATATTCGCGAAATTTCCGGTAAACTCCTCAAATTTCTGGTATCTCCAAAGAATTTGAAAAATCCGGCACTCTCTGCAAATTTTGAAAAATGTGGTAAATGATTTTGGATGGACATTTTGGTCTTTTCATGCATTTTGGGGGTGCCATGGCTAATTTAGGGGGTGGCAAGTTGAATTCTCTTATACTATCAACATAAAGTAATTGTGGTTTTGTTAGAATAAGGATCTGTTTGTTTTGACTTTTTTAAAATAATTTTTATAGTGAAAAAAAAAATTTACAAGGAAACTTTTTATAAAATTTTCAAATGGAACAATTTTTGAAATTAATTTTTCTAATAGAAATACTTATTTTTTTCAAAATTAAATTTCTTTATAAATAATAAAATGAAACAATTTAAAAAACAAAAATCATACATACATTTCAAATATTTTAAATAATAAATACAAATCAAAATATCAAAACTTTGGCCACGTATTTAATATTCTAAATTATCAAAAATTTATAATATACACAATAAAATAAATGGAGCGGGTTCGGGATGGGTACTAATGTCTCAATTACCCAACCCATCCTCATATTTTGTAATCGGGGAAAACACAAATCTGAACCCAATCCCAGTCAAAACGAGTTTTCCCCGTCAACTTTGGGGTGGGTTCGGGTGGATACCCGCGGGTACAGATTTTGTTGCCATACCGGTTTTCCCCGTCAACTTCGGGGCGGGTTCGGGTGGATACCCGCGGGTACGGGTTTTGTTGACAAGCCTAGCTACCAATATCTTTCTCCTTCATCATCCTACTGTGACCAAGGAAGGTACCCCATGTGGGTATATGCAGGAGACATACAATGTCGTCCAAAGTGATGGTAGTCTCGCCATGAGGCAGATAAAATGGCGATGTCTATGGGTGCCATCTCTCTACAAATGCCATAAGCATCCCATTATGTATGGTTGATTACCCAACCTAACAGAGGTCCTTAAGCCCAGAAGCTGTGAGGACATCTTGGAACCACTACTCGGTACGCTTCACGAGAGAGGAAATCTTCTGGCCGTGGTTGTATAACTTCTAGGGATCTCTATTATAAAATTTTCCAAAGAAAACACTGTTAATAATTAGCAAAGTTAGAAATAATAAATTTTCACTAAGGACAAAAAAGTAATAAGTAATAAGTCAAATAAATTTTACTTCTCCGTCCCAAACATGCCTGGCTCTATGATCTGCATACCCTGTCAACAGGGATAAATCTGAAGGACCCCAAGGGTAGACGACAGGCGCCTCAGGCGCATCCTCCTCCTCATGCAACGGGTCAACACAATCAGGAGGTGGCACAGAAGATCCAGTATAGGGTGGCAAAACAGGCGGTGGCCCGCTAGGTCGTCCCGCGCACCCGTAAAAAAATGGCAGGTTGATTGGGATTTTGGGTGCGCTGCCCACCAAAGCCCGCCGCCCGCCTAAGCTTGCCTCGCCAAAGCACGTCGCCCGCTAACGCCCCGCCTCGTCTATTTGTTAATCTCATCTCACCGTAAGCCCGCCTTTTATTATTTAATTATAGTCATTCAAATTCTTGATGGTTTTATTTTATATATTTATTTGTAAATATATGCAATATTTTTTTAGGTAAAATTTGTTTAAAAGATGCTTTATAAAAAATTATTCTAAAAAATAATTGAAAATTTTAATTGAAAGGTAAAAAAACGACTATTGATGTATTAAAAATAAGAAAATAGATGGGCAAGCCCGCCGTCCGCCACCTTGGCGGGGCAGACATGATTTTTATGTCCATTTCCGCCCCGCTCGCTTTTTGGCGGGCTTAAGACGGGCAGAGCCGACGGCCTATTTTGCCACCCCTAATCTAGTATCCCTCTCCGAAGGTGGTATATGAGTAGAAGAAGTATCCCAGCGACGTCTGTGGGTGGAGGGCGTCTGTGAGGAACTCTCACCATCATCTCGATGCCTCCAGGATGAATAAGTAGATGTGGAAGGCCCCCTGCTGGAACAGAGGTATCAGGTACCTCTGCTGCAACGAAGGTATCAGGTGCATCTGATGGAACGGCGGATCCATCTGTCACATGTGACAGTACTTGCATCTGTGCACGTCGCACATATGCATGTTGTGCAGTCCTCCCATATATAGTGTGGTCTAGATGGTCGGCCATAATGTCTGTATTGTATTACAAATAAAGTCGGATTATATACATTTAATTTATAAAAATAAAAGGAAAAAAAATC
Source organism: Vicia villosa (assembly GCF_029867415.1). Classification (NCBI taxonomy): domain Eukaryota; kingdom Viridiplantae; phylum Streptophyta; class Magnoliopsida; order Fabales; family Fabaceae; genus Vicia; species Vicia villosa. The sequence goes on from NW_026705468.1 coordinate 138,460, forward strand.
AAATTTAACTTCGCAGGTGCAAATATGGAAGACTTTTGTAGATACATCTACAGAACTATCTAACATTTCAAAAAATTAGGGTTGTTCCGTAGGTGCATCTAAGGAACTACCTAACATTTCATTTGTTTCGTAGATACACCAACGAAACATTCTGAAACTTCAAGGACGCAACAATGACGTATGTCACTGTTCCAGCCACTATAAAACCCCATTTTAGTGGCTTGATCGCCTATTTTACACATAACAGAAAAATACTTACACTGTCTTTAAACTATGTTTCTAAAACTAACTAATGATTTCTACACCTAAAAGTGTATTCAAACTCTATTACGGGAAATACTCTAAAATAACTTGAAAACTCAAAAACTTATTCACATCGCCACTCTAATGTTATAGAGGTGTGCTCTAGGTTTTTCTTGTGTATTGCATTCGTTCTTTGGGGCTGGATCGTGAGCGATCGCCGTGTTTCCTCTTGTTTTTTGAATTAATCAAAATTTATTGATTAAAAAAAAACTCAAAAACTTACCGATTAAATTGAGTTTTGAAGTTGTTGGAATGTACTGATCGTTGATGTTGACGTTTACCGCCGAACTCGAAAAAAAAAACTTTGGTGGATTTTGATATTTGAGGTTGAGAGAGTTTGAGAGTGTGAAGAAGAAGAAAAGGGAAGAATGAGATAGGAGAAGAGTCTGACGCGAATATAAACTCAAATGCTTTCGTAGATGCATCGCTGGAAATTTTCCGTAGATGTACCTATGGAACAAATGAACTTTAAAATAAAAACAAAGTGCTCCTGAAGATATATCTACGAAAGCACTGACCATTTTTTACAACGCCCAAGATGTATAAGAAGTCCAAGGGATGGATCAAGAGTTTCTCAAAAATTAAGACTTTTTTACAATGAAAAATTGGATTGGGTATTTTTGAGTTTAGGATTTAAATTATATGTACCAACCACTTTGCTATATTCTAGTTATTGTAATTTAAGATATTATTATCTTATATAGATGAAAAGGAAAATGAAGTATAAATTATAAATGGATTAGTAGAAAGCGTTTCTTCTTGCTTAAAAAAAAACGATAATTATCAACAAAAAAAAAGTTAATTATAAAAAAAAACGTTAATTATAAAAAAAACGTTAATTATAAAAAAAAGTTAATTAAAAAAAACGTTAATTATCAAAAAAAAAAAATGTTTCTTCTTGTCTTTAAAGCAAAGGGTATTGCTAATTTTGTCGGGAGTCCGATGAAGTCTAGTCGATAATTGTTACATACAAGATTTAAATTTAAAATTTTTTCAAACAATTGATTTTTAAATAACGTTTATTAACTACATGAGTTAAATCATTTGATGAGGCATACATTTTATTTTTGTAATATGTAGACTTAATTTTGAAATTCAGTAAAATGTCTCATGGATTTAAGAATAAACTTTTGAAAATTTTGATGGTTTTTTGACTATCTTTTTGACGAAGTTAAATACCTTATTTCATATATATATATATATATATATATATATATATATATATATATATATATATATATATATATATATATATATATATATATATATATATATATATATATATATATATATATATATATATATATATATATATATATATATATATATATATATATATATATATATATATATATATATATATATATATATATATATATATATATATATATATATATATATATATATATATATATATATTTGGTCGGTTCTTTGAATTTATGTGTCTTGGGCGAATCAAAAGAGTTGTGCCCCAATTTTTTTTAATAATAAATACATAAAGATAAAAGAAATAATTGGATAAAAACGCATTTTTATTTGACATTGTGCAAAAAGATTACAAGTATGTATCTTTGAATCAATGTTTACACTATATCAAAACATAAATAATTTATAAAGAGACTTATTCTTATTCTTCTTCTTCTTGATCAGATATTTTTTTCTATAAAAAATATTGACCAAACCTTTAAAATTATTTAAATATCACCCTCTTAGCATTTTTTGTAGTAAAATCATTAATAATTTGTTTATAATCAACGCAAGACTATTTAATCTATCTTATGACATAGTAGATCTCAAATAAGATTTTAATAATTTTAATTTAGAAAAACTTCTTTCAACGGTTGCAACACTAATAGGAATAGTCAATATTATTCTATATGTTATGCATGCATTAGGAAAACAATCAAAAGTATTTAAAGAACTCAGTATCATGTAGTTTGATTTTGATTGAACTGTTAAAACTTCTCTAATAACTTTCAATTCTTCAAACAAAATTTCACCATCAAGATCAAGAGAATTGTCATGTTTTAAACAAGTTTCAAGATGTTTATAAAATTGGCACGGTTAGAAGATTTCTAATATATCAAATAACATTATCAATAATATAAAATATTTCCTATATCATTATTTTAATTTTAGTACCTCAATTAAACTCTTTAGTTGCTAAAGTTATAGATATATTATTTGATTTTATTTTAGGGAAATTAAATGATTTTATTCTACTTTATATTTTATTTATGAGAAATTACATTCTTTTATTAATTTTGATTTTGTAGTGCCTCTATAATTTTGTTAGCCAGTATTTTTCAAAAAAAATTCTAGCAAGTGTTTTTATATTAGAAATTTTTTTTTAATATATATATTGAGGTAAAAGAAAAATTTGGTGCCCCTCAAATTATGAGGCCCTAGGCTTCTGCCCTGCAAGCCTGTGCTCAGGACCACCCCTATATATATATATATATATATATATATATATATATATATATATATATATATATATATATATATATATATATATATATATATATATATATATATATATATATATATATATATATATATATATATATATATAACATAAATAACAACAAGTTGTTAAATTTAGTAACATGATATCTTCGATAACTCTTTACCGAATATCTATGTAACAAAATTCACTATTGGATTGAAAACTAACATCATATAAATCATGTCCATAAAAATTAATATCAATTGGAAATCATTTGATACGGTAAAGAAAATCATCAAAATTAACAGTTTTGTTGAAGTTTTGTAAGACATTCATTTTTATACATCTCGTTAACCTATCAAATAATTTTCAGTTGATGTTAATATATATATATATATATATATATATATATATATATATATATATATATATATATATATATATATATATATATATATATATATATATATATATATATATACATACACACACGCTAACATGTGTTCTAATGACACATGTTAAAAAACTACAAATAGAAAGTTTGCCTTTAAAAAAATAATTTTATGTATGTAATAATAAATTCAGTACATAGTTTTTAATATAAAATTTCTTTATTTAATTCTTAATCCGTACCTTCAACATGTGTCATTAGGATACATGTTAGTATTATCTATGAAAAAAATGAATGATGTAAGTGCTATCAAATACTTAAATTCCACACATTAAATACAATAGAAAAAATTGAAAAACAAACAAATAAAACAATTTCTCATTTTTATTAAAGTAACGATTCACTTCTTAACGGAAGCTCAACTCCAACGCTCTCTTCTCTCTCTTCAGTAGTAAAATCCTTCGCCGCCCACCACCCCTTTACCTTTGTAACATCCAATTTACTCGTTTCAATCATGTAGCTAAGCTATTCGGTGGTGTGTTGAGGTCTCTCTGCTCCGACATTCTGCAGGGGTGTGTTTTTGGTGCTAAGTTGATATCTTGAGATTTTGATTCTCTGATTGGCTTGAGATCTGTTGAGATTTGCAAATTTTAAAATTTTAAGTTTGCCTCTCTATGTCGACACAATTTTAATATTTGCATCAATCTTCGGGATTTATGCGAGATTGGTTTCATATCCGTATCATTCAATTTGACGTCGGATTGTTGGACTCGAAAGAGTAAGTTTGGTTGTTCGTTTTTGCCAAAGGTTGTTGGTTCGTGAATTAGGTGTGTTGGCGGTTGGTTCATATACCACTTTGAAAAGTGAATGCTCACACTAGACTGTTTCTTTTGCTATTTAGTTTCGCTCTCGTAAGCGGGTTCAATATGAGCTAAGATCCTCTCTATTTTTCCTCTCCATTACTATTATTTTTAAGACATTTATAGTGTATTAAAAATAAGTGGATCCATCAAATGTCACATTATTGTATTTGTATTTATAAAACTCTGGTAATTGATAAAATGGAGAAGAGAAAAATGGAGAAGATCTTGACTCGTTCAATAGATAGTGTTGGTTGTGTGTGCGCTTTTACTTTATTTTTTTTATAAACTACTTTTGTTGTTTCTGATCTATTTGTGTACCCTTTCAGGTTGATCTTGTGGTTTTACTGAGTTTGGTTTATGTCCCCTCAATCCTTTGTAATTTTGTTTTATTTTATATATATTTAGCTCATTAAAAAAATACTTTTTTAAAATACAATTATAATATTTTTCTTGAAATTAATTAAAATAATACTTTATTAACTAAAACAAAAGGACTAGTTGGTAAGATAAATAATAACTAAATAAAAAAATGTTAGTTCATGGAATAAATAAATATATTAAAATTACAGATTAAAAAAAACTAGTTAGTGGAAGAAAATTACTAGGAATTTTTTTTGATTTTTTTAAGAAATAAAATTTTGTTGATTAAATTAAAAAACAATTAATAGTAAACTAAATAAATCAATTTAAAAAAACAATGATTAGTAAATATAATAAATAATAAATAAATAAATATAAAATTACAACAAAGTTATCCTTATTTTAAATACTAAAAGTTATCATTTTACAAAGTTATCCTTATTTAAAAGTTACTAGACGTACACCCGCACGATGTGTGGATAAATTTTATTAAATTATTAATAATAAATATTGTAGTTTAAATTAATAATTTAAAACATAATGATATAAATAGCAATAATTTAATAATAATTTAATAGTTTGCATGTCTTAAAAAATAACAATGTATGTTAACTAAAATGAGAAATAAATTGTAGAGTAAAAATAGTGAAAATTAATTGAGTAAAGGTAGTAAAATTAATAGAGTAAAAAATATTAAAATTATTGTCATTGTTATTATTGGTATAAAAAAAATTCATATGCTAATTAATAACCAATAATTTAAAAAACAAATTTAGATGTTATAGGTGGTATATCATGGTAAATTATGAATTTGTAAAAATAATAACTATTAAATAATCTCCCATTTATTCCACTACTTCATTGCCTAAAATAAATTATTTATTTGCAACATGTAATTAATTAAATAATAATAGTAATAAAAATAATATTGAATAATCGGAGAGAAGTTTTATGGTTTTTAATCATCATATCATCATATTCATCATATATTTAATTATAATCCTATAACTTCTAAAAGTAAATTTTCCCGCCAAAATATACTTAATTATAATCCTATAGCCAAAAATATATAATAATAATATTAATTAATTAATAAATATCATGCTTAATAATAATAATAATAATATTAATTAATTAAAAGTAAATTTTCCTGCCAAAAATATATAATAATAATAATATTAATTAATTAATAAATATCATGCTTATTTACATTTTATTTTTTAATTAATTCATGAATTATTTAATATTTAATTTAATTAATTAATTTAGGCTTAATTGCAACTTTGGTCCCCCTATTTAGCATATTTCTTGATTTTGGTCCCCTCATTTTAAAAACCACTATTTTAGTCCCTTTTTAAAGTTTTTATGTGAATTTTAGTCCCCCGTCAAATCTGGTGCCTATTTTCAGTGTCATGGCACATTTTTTGTTGAGCTGGCATGTAATATTTATTCACGTCATCTTAATACATTAAATATACATTACTATATTTACCATTTAATTTAAATAGAGTATAATTAAATAAATATCAATTAAATAATAAGTGAATGTGAATCCAAGAGGAGCAACAACGTTACAACATCCACGAAGAACACCCACGAAGAACACAAGCGACTATGAACCCTAACGGTTGAAACCCATCACCCACGAAGAACACAAGCGAACACAAGCACACGATACGTTTCAGAATCGATTGGTATGGCAAACCCAAGCTATGTTTCGAGGTAAGTAAATCGATCATTTGTTCTGTGCGATTTGAATTTGCTCTGCGTTTTCAGTGCGATTCGTTGTGGTTTTTGTTCTGTGCGATTTGTAAAGTGATATGCGTTTTCTTTTGTGTTTCTGTGATTTGTGTGTGGTCCCTAATTTCCCTAATTCTATAATTTCTGCAAAACCGTAAGTTAATGTTGTGGTCCCTGAAATGATTCTGAAACGGTAATGTTGTGCGAATTGTTGTAATTTAATGTTCTGAAATTGTTGTGGTCCCTAATTTCTGCTGTACTCTATTGTAATGTGGTCCTTAATTTGTTGTGGTCCCTAATTGTTGAAAGTTCCATATTCTGCATTGTGTTCATTGTTTATTCTGAAGAATCTGAAAGTTTCATATCCAATTGCAGGCCACCTGAAACCCAATTTATCAGACTTAGGTTACATCATCGGGGCTATTTTGTAGATAATCCAGTCAAGTTGTACGTTGGCGAGCTTGTTACAGAAATAGATTGGGACCTGGATGTGGATTTGCTATCTCATATGCAAATTGAAGAATTGGTCAAAGCTGAGGGGTATCGTAACCTAAAGTGCTTATTATGGTATTGGAACCCCAACTATTCCTTCTCACGTGGACTTCGACCTCTAAATAGTGACAACGATTTGTTAAGGTTGGTGGAAGATGTTAGAGGATTTAAAGTCGTTGACATCTATGTTGAACACAATGTTGAAAAAATTTCTATTGATGATGTTATTTTAGAGGAGGAAAGTGTGGAGGTAAATGTTGAGGGAGCAAACATAGAGCAAAATGTTAAGGAAAGTGTGGAGGTAAATGTTAATGAAAATGTGGAGGTTACTAATGAGGAAGTTATTGAAGAAGTTGGTGAAGAAGAAAATGTGGAGGTTACTAATGAGGTAGTTAGTGAAGAAGAAAATGTGGAGTTTGGTGAAGAAGAAAATGTTGAGGTTACTAATGAGGTAGTTAGTGAAGAAGAAAATGTGGAGTTTAATGTAGAAGAAAATGTTAAGGTTACAAATGAAGACAACGAAACAGATCCAGATTATACCACAACCATGAAATCTTCTTCCGGGATTCTCATAAGTCCATGATGTCATCAATGGTGACTCAATTCCACACCAACATTTACTCCCTCTTCTTCTTAAACCAGACTGGTTTGTTGAGGCAAACGAAAAACTTCTTTCAGACATGGGTTGGAGAAGAAGATGAAAGAAGAAGATAAATAAGCAATGGATCTGATATTGGAGACAAAAAAAAGCGTTTGGAGATGATGAAGATATCACTCGGTTTGCTTGGAGGATGAAGGAGGCGCATGAAGGAGTCGTAGTGTTCCCAATTTTTAGGGTTCAATATTTATTCAAGAATTTATATAATCATATTTGATTAATAATTAGGAAATTACATTTAAGAAAATTATTAAATTACATAACAAATTACAAAAATAATTTAATTTAATTTTTAAATGAGTTGGCATCTGACAGGTCAACATACTATATGCCATGTCATTTAAAATTAGCCTCAAATTTGCATAGGGACTTAAATCCTAAAAAAATTAAAGTTGAGGGACTAAAATAGTGGTTTTTAAAATGAGGAGACCAAAATCAAGAAATATGCTAAATAGGGGGACCAAAGTTGCAATTAAGCCATTAATTTATTATTCATTAAAAGTTTTGACGGGAGATTTTGGTGGAAAGAACTTCTAAGATTATAATTTAATATGATAATATGATATATGATATGATTTAAATAAGAGCTTAAAGGCAGTGCACTGTCAGTGTAAATTTTTTTACACGGTCAGTGCATCACAACCCTTAAAAATAAATACTTTATGTGTGATTTAAAGAAAAAGTTAAATGTTTACAAAAATCAAAGGTTTGAATTTCACTGACAGTGTAAAACTGTTTTACACTGTCAATATATTTCCATTAAATCCTTTAAATAACTTAACAAGTTTTATACATAGTTTTTCTATAATATCTAAAATTAAATTAACCAAATTTCTTAAAGTGAGGGGTGCCTTAAAAAAGGAAGTGAAGCCCATTTTAATTATTGGAATTACAGATTTTTAAAAAAAAATGGAATGATAGAAGTGCCAGTGTCGTATCTCACGCGCCATGACATCCTTATCTAGCACGCACTTTTCCCGCCACAATATTCCCGCCAAAACCATCCACTCTTCTTATTCATTCCATTTCTCCCACAAAAAAACACATTCAGAAAAAACTGAAACCCTAACTCAAACCGAAACACAATCCCTCACCACAGATCGAGAAAATGTCAGGTTGGGACGAAGGAGGTGTATACTACAGCGATCAAGCACACTCCTGGGACGACGGCCGTGGCGAAGCGGAAGCCACCGTCTCCAACCACACCATCCTCCAAAAATTCAAGGAGTTCATTCGAAACTTCGAGACTGGGAACAATGTTTTCCCTTACAGAGAGAGTCTTCTCAATAATCCTAAGTTCCTCGTTATCGATATGGAAGATCTTGACTCTTTTGACCTTGACCTTCCTTCTAAGCTCCGATCTGCTCCCGCCGATATCCTCCCACTGGTACTTACTTACCTCTCTATCACTCTCTCTGTTGATAAATTCGCTGATCTTGATTTTTAAGCTGATTTGTTTTTTTGTGTAGTTCGAAACTGCGGCGGCGCAGGTTTTGGTGAATTTGAAAACTAAAGTGGCTGGAGATACTGGAGTTATGGAAGATGCTGCACCTGGTGATGTTCAGATTCTCCTTACCTCTAAGGAGGATTCCGTCTCAATGAGATCGCTTGGGGTTAGTGGATTTCAACTGATCTAGTGTTTAATTATTCCGAGTGGTTTTGAATTTTATCTCTACGGAGATGTTTAGAGTTCCAATTTAACCATATGATAGATTCCATATAGCAGCTTGATTCTCAGTGTATACTGAGTGCTTAGGGTTCCAATTGGGACATTGACTACTTTTCATTAAAACAAGTTGATTATTATAGCATTTTGACATTTGGTCATATTTGAGGTTACAGCAATTTGTTAATTTTTAATCTATTTTTTCACAGGCTCAATACATTTCAAAGCTTGTTAAAATTGCTGGGATAACTATTGCTGCATCCAGGACTAAGGCTAAGGCTACATATGTCACTTTGATATGTAAGAACTGTAAGAAAGGGAAGCAAGTTCCGTGTCGGCCCGGGCTTGGGGGAGCTGTTGTTCCTCGTTCATGTGATCATATTCCTCAGGTTTGGTTCTACCTGTCTTATATTTATTTTGCACTGGGTACTGTGTTTTTTTTTTTGCAATTGAGGATATCTTACAGGATAAGAGTTATTTTTCTCTGTAGCCTGGAGAAGAACCTTGTCCAATAGATCCATGGCTTATTGTGCCTGACAAGAGCAAGTATGTAGATCAACAAACTTTGAAGTTGCAAGAAAATCCTGAGGTAGTAATATAAATGTGAAAGCTTTCAAGACAATTTGAGTGATAATCATTTCTCACATATTTTTTTATTGGCTATTGAAGGATGTTCCTACTGGAGAACTCCCTAGAAACCTGCTTCTCTCTGTTGATCGGCATCTGGTTCAAACAGTAGTTCCTGGCTCAAGATTAACTATTGTTGGAATCTATAGTATTTTTCAGGCTTCCAACTCTTCTACATCGTGAGATTAATAATCCTTTTTTAGCATTTTTAGATTCCTTCATTGACATTCTACAATTGATATCAGTGTATATCAGTATATATTCTAATCATATGTTTTATGCAGCAACAAAGGAGCTGTTGCAGTTAGGCAGCCTTATATTAGGGTTGTTGGAATAGAAGATGCAAATGAAGCCAAGTCTCGAGGTCCCACTGCGTTTACGACAGAAGAAGTTAGTGTTGACCAACTCTAAATTGACTACTTCTGTGCTTTATACCTGTTGGTTGCATCCTTTAATATCACATTGTAGTTGAATGAATCTTGTGTTTTTGGATCCTGTCAAACTGATTTTATTAGATTTTAAATATTATTCAGTTTCCATTTACTATGTATCGATGTTACTGGTACAAATAATGGTTCTTTAACAGATTGAAGAGTTCAAAAAATTTGCATCTGAGCCTGATGCATACAAAAATATATGCTCCAAGATTGCTCCGTCTATATTTGGGCATGAAGATGTCAAAAAGGCTTTGGCCTGTCTTCTATTTGGAGGGTCAAGAAAGGTATATACTGGTACCCATACATTTTGTTTGAAATAACAAAAATTTCACACACAGCCTCTGATTGTTTTGCTCAATTTCATTGCAAGCAGCATTTGCCAGATGGGGTGAGATTAAGAGGTGATATCAATGTGTTACTTCTCGGGGATCCATCTACAGCAAAGTCACAGGTTACTTATAGGCATTATTTTCTGTAGACACGTTCTTCAGTTACTGTGTGTTGACTTGAGTTACTAAAAACAAGGGCCACTTGTGGTATAAAAAATGAATTGGTTTACTTTATGTTTAGATTTTAACATGAAATGTTAAAACATCCCCCAGAGTGTAGCAGTTTAGTCAGGGACTTTCAATATCTCAACCATTAATTCATTCACATCACATTATAGCTTTCATTTCCTTACATTACTTGACAATTGCATTTTACAGTTTCTCAAGTTTGTGGAAAAGACTGCTCCTATTGCTGTTTATACTTCTGGAAAAGGCTCATCTGCAGCTGGCCTTACAGCTTCTGTAATCCAAGATAGCAGCACTGTAAGTCCTTTACTTCCTGCATTGTTTATATTTGATATTAAATGTCTGTTATTGCCACTTAGTCTTGAGATATGATCATAAACTAGTCCTTCACGTATCTTGATTAAAAAGCCACTGATTATTATTGTACATTTCAGCGTGAGTTTTATCTTGAAGGAGGTGCCATGGTCTTGGCAGATGGAGGTGTTGTTTGCATTGATGAGTTTGACAAGATGAGACCAGAAGATAGGTGTGTATACCACTAGTTTCTTTTTGGTATTTTGTCATTGTTCGTTTTGGTTAACTTTTTTGCTGTATCTATTATGTAGGGTTGCCATTCATGAAGCCATGGAACAGCAAACTATATCCATAGCCAAAGCAGGAATAACAACTGTTCTTAATTCCAGGACTTCTGTTCTTGCTGCTGCCAACCCTCCATCAGGGCGTTATGATGACCTTAAGGTCAACTGTTATATTGCCCCTTTCTTTTTTTGGTTTCCTAAAATGCATATTATTAATACACGAGACTAACCAGATTCATAAATGTTTATCCAGACTGCACAGGACAATATTGATTTACAGACAACTATTCTTTCTAGGTTTGATTTAATCTTCATAGTGAAAGATATCAGAATGTACAGTCAAGATAAGGTAACTTCCAACTGTTTTATACTATGTTCTCACTTCTAAGCATGTGATTCTTTCTTATGTTTTCTTTGAATGTAGCTTGTGCTATGAGAAAATGTTGTCGGACTAGTTGTGCTATGATGTTTAAATTTGAAAATGCATATCGTTCTAAAATACTTTTTTTGAAACAGTTATCTAGTTAATATTTAGCAAAATGTGTCTTACCTCCTGATTTGTGTGCCTGTCATTAAAGGACTAGTTTTGCGTAAATATATTTTACATGTTCCATTATTTTCAATATTTAAGTAAATGGTTGACTTATTTTGTTTACAGATTATAGCTAGTCATATCATAAAAGTTCACGCATCAGCTAGTGCAACAAGGGGTGAGAATAAGACTATCATTTCCAAAGAAGATAATTGGTTGAAGAGGTATGCCACATCTTAATCAGATTTTTCATTAATTTCAGTTTTGAGAGAATGGGCATTGAGCTTTTATGTTATATAGGTACTTAAAGTATTGTCGAACTGAGTGCCACCCTCGTCTGTCGGAATCTGCAGCAAAGTTACTGCAAAATAATTATGTGAAAATCAGACAGGTATTCATGAATATAATTAATTAGAAATGCATTGTTAGCCTCTAGTCTCAATATGCTTATTAGTAGTTGGTGATAATGTTGGAGGTCTGTTGGAATTCTGTATTTTGCTCATAATTCCGAGTCTTTAACTGAATATTTTGTTGGATGCCATTTACAGCCATATTTCTTTTAAGTGCTGATTTCATTTAATAAAATGAGCATGCTTCTGAAAATATGATTCACTTTTTTTTTTATGAAAAAATGTAGGATATGAGGCAACAGGCAAATGAAACTGGAGCAGCTGCTGCAATACCAATTACTGTAAGGCAGCTGGAAGCTATTGTGAGGTTGAGTGAGTCACTTGCAAAGATGAAACTGTAAGTATCTTTTGTCCATACCTCCTGGTGTAATTTGATTAAAAATATCATTCAACCAATCTTCACAAGAGAAGCAAAGTTTATCTTTTTGGTCTTTTGATAAAATATGCCTCATTGATTAACTCTTGTACCAGATCTCATCTTGCTACCGAGGAGAATGTGCAAGAAGCCATAAGGCTTTTCACTGTGTCTACGATGGATGCAGCTAAATCGGGAATAAACCAACAAGTAAATCTCACACCTGAGATGGCACAAGAGATACAGGTATGTCTTGTGATTAGACCATCTATCTCTCTTTTTCCAAATAGGCTTCATATGCTGATGAATTATTATTTGCTGTGAGCAGCAAGCAGAAGTTCAGATAAAGAGAAGAATTGGAATTGGGAACCACATATCAGAAAGAAGACTGATTGATGACTTAGGCAGAATGGGGATGAATGACTCTATTGTAAGTACTATGTAGCCACTTAGCTGATGAGACTGCCAGCTTAAAAACCAGAATTTAGCAATGCCATTTGGCTCAAACTTTTAAAAGATACACATTTAGCACTGCTTAACTGTTACTAACTTAAAGCAATTATATTTTTCCTGTTTTTTTTTTTCTTTTCCTGGGTTGTACCCAAATGTCTGTTAACAATCATCCCACCAAGAGTTACATATATTAATATATGCTTTCTTGTCTTATTCATTCATGTGACAACATTTGACAGGTGAGAAGAGCCCTTCTAATCATGCACCAGAGAGACGAAGTGGAGTACAAGCGAGAAAGGCGTGTTGTATTTCGGAAAGCCTAACTTGTCTGTTTTCTGACCCATTAGGTATCATGCAGAATGCTAAGATTCAATTAAGGGCAACTAAATGTATTCTTCATGTTATTTTAAGATTCAATTAAGGCTCACTATTAGCTTTTTGCTTTATAATATTCAAGTACTGTGTATACCAATCATGTACTCCGAAACCAGGGAAACATTCTATCGTTAATCTTGTTTTTCAATAGAATTCTAATTCAATCTATTAAAAATTTAATGTGAAAGTAAAACTGATAACTCACATTATATATATATATATATATATATATATATATATATATATATATATATATATATATATATATATATATATATATACTCATTATGAGCATTCATACTATCCTCTCCTAATTAGTTTACATAGTTAGAAATGTAAGGTAATATAGCCTTGTAACTAACCACTCATATTATGCACTGAGGACTTAAAAGTGGTCTAATATTTCCTTAAATTCCAGATCTTGCTTCCACTCCATATTACTATTGTTAAAAGTTGTAATTCATTGTTTCCGTAGATAATTGCATAAAATCCTTTTTAATTTCTATTTTTCATGACACAATGATTATGTTTTTCAACATGTCTGAAAAATTTAAATAACTTATAACGAAAAATGAAAAGAGTAATTGTTTAAATAGTTTTGTTACAAGTCTTCTATATGTTTAATTGGTTGTTTGTAATCACTATATAAAATAATCATATATTTATTGTAATAAATATAGTAAAACAATTCAATCATTTCTTATTTTATTTCTATTTTTTTTGGATTCAACCATGCTTCTCAAAATAGTTGCAGTTTGCCTTTCAAATATTCTCGTATTAAATTTCGGCTTCTTTATTCAAGAATACTTGAATGAAATAAATAAGGATCTCTTCCAACAATTTTTTGAATGATTAAGTCTTCTTTGACTTAAGAAATTAGTATATACAATTGTACTTAATCAATCATTCCGTGTTTTTTTACTTGCCCTTGATTATACTTGTTTCAATCTAATTTTCAAGTCCTGTCTTGGAAATTATAGTTAAATTACAATTTTTAATTTCATCGTGTTGAAATCAGGTCCAAACTCAAAAGAGCTAAGTCCCACAACTTGTTTTGCCCAAGGACTAGTTCAACAAATGGCAAAAGAATTACATAACAACTAAACATTCAATAACTTTCCCAAAACCGCACCTGAAAGTCGAAAGCCATCATCCTGTCTGATTGAAATAATATACAGAAGTCTCATCCTCCAAATTCACTCTACTGTATATACAAATTGTGTTGTCCATGCTACACAAAGATAGCATAATCCCAATCCAATCAAATTCAAAATTTAGCACAAAACCAGATCAATATAATGAAGAATAGAAAAAGAAAGCAAATTTTGGAATCAAGTTAACATGCTGACTAAGATTAGTAAGTAACAAAAAGTAATAGGCTATGCTAGTAAGTAAGCACACTCACACTGTAAGGAACCATAGTAATATTAAGAATGGAATAAAGGTTTATACCTAGTAGTGGCAAGGCTGCATCCAAAAGGAGATAAATAGGCTGATTGCACAGATCTTTGTGAGCAAATGTCCTCAAGGCTGAGTGCTTTGGCCCTCCGATACATCTAAAATCCCAAGTACACGCAGCTCCATCAGAGGAACTAGTAACTACAATATGAGAGCTTTGAGGGTTGAAATCAGTTGTATTAATTCTAGCTTCATGCAAATCCTAGTGGGATGAACATTTTTCTATTATGTTATCCAAAACTGTCAGACCCCATTTACCCTCAGATAAATATAAACAGTTTAATTCATTCCTTGGGTTTGAAAGAGCATATATACATGCATCATCACTACTATTATATACCGTATAAAAAATTTCCTCCAATGTCAACACGATTGTTACAAATTCACCTCCATATCTTCAAGATACAACCTCCAATGTTGTTTTTTAAGTCTGTCTACGAAGAAATGTTTGTGATGAAGTTCAGAGCAAAGAATCCCCAAACAATCCCTAAAAATCTGAAAGAATGGTATTTATACTAAAGCTCAAATCGCAGACCGCACTAAGCCCAATCAGAGCTCGCTTAGCACGGGTCCACTTATTGCACATCAAATTGACTTAAAGTGCGCTAAGCGCGATTCTCTCTGCCTAGACACCTTTAAGCGCATTGCACTGCGCTTAGCCCAACCTAGGACACTTTATTTTCTTCAAAAAATGCATCTAGAAGCTTTATTTGTGGTTCTTATACCCAATGCTTCAACAATGCGATAAATTATACAAATTGAACCAAAAATGATTAATATATACAATATTTACACGATAAAACTATACAACTATTATGTACACTAAGTTGAGTTTTTAGCTTATTAATACAAAGAATCAAGTCAATAAGTGCCACAAAATACTACTTCAAATAACTACAATTTGACACTTTTAAATCTCCCCAACTTAAAATGTTGTTTGTCCTCAAACAAAAGTCTTTCCAACCTAAAGAAACAAAAGCAATCAACCAAGCAATTGTGAATCAACAAGTTTTAAGAATGAAAACAAATGTATGATTCAAAATCAAAAGCATATAAGCAAAGTAATGCTTACCACTATACTACAACGACACCATGATTATGAAACAAATCATAAGTACAAAATTCATGTCAAACATTCCAAATAACACATGCTCAATCATGAGTCACACCAAGCAAAAACTTCATCAAGGTATGAAAGACACACAAACATGATGTACTTGACTCTCACCCAACAATCTTGCAAACGAAAGACTAAATTATGCATTCATCCTAAAAACTCGTATTGAAAATATAAAAGCAAGAATCACAAGGACTTTCACGGGTTTTAGCGTGGCTTGGTTAACAAATAATGGTCAATTTCTAAAGGTAATTGAAACAAAAATTTGCCTAATCCTATGGGAGTATCAATTCCCAAAGGTTCAAACACAAAACTTCAATCACACTTTTTCTCTTTTCCCAATTGTTACACCAGTTCACACAACTTATTAGAACAATTATTTGCTATTTTTTTTATGTTCCTTTTTCAAGTCTTTTCTTTTTCTTCCCCCTTTTTTTCTCAACCTCTTAGCAACTAGCCTTTTCTTCCCAACTTAAATACAACCAAACATGTAAAGTGAATGCTCCCAACTTTCTAAGACAAGCCAAAACTTCAAACCACAAGTTATGATTGAGGGTTTAAGAAAAAAATTCAGAATTCACTAACTAATTAGTTATATACAAGTTCCAAAAGTTAATCATCAAAATGGATCCTAACATAAAGTTCAAAGGGGTAAAAAAATTCTCACTCACTCACAAGGTAAATTACTATTTGGTCCAGTGGTTGTGCTCAAAATCAAACAAAATGATTTGATCCTTTTCATGCTTTCATACAATCAACACAAATAAAATATTATACATAATAAAATCTAGTTGCAACAAGAATGTTGGTCGCCTGCATATAGTGAATAGTGGAAAGCTTCGTCACATTTGGGATAAGATCTAAAGTGATTCAATCTAGAAAAAATAGTGCAAAAGAATGAATGACATGTAATTTGTTACAAATTACAAGTTTTGTAATCATGCTATGTTATAGAAAGCGATAAACGAGTACCTTACAAAGTACTAACTTCAAACACTATCATTACCATGACATTTGCACGTTGAAATAATCAAACTTAAAAAATTCACTCCATGCTTCTTCAAACCAATAGACCAATTTTTGAAAAAAAAAACAACAAACAAAAATATTAGAAATTACTACTATTTACTACTCTAAATGACCTATGTGAAAGTGGATAAGAGGGTCGAGTAAAAAGAATTTTCACTAGCACAACAGCACGACGTGCTTAGCAACACGAGAGAGTGCTTAGCCTGCACTGAGTTTCAGGGCCCGCTTAGCACTATCAGATTGCGCTCATCGCGAGCAGGTTTGTCCCGAAACTCCAAAACGCATCAAAATAACATGCATTTCACCCACCTTCACTACCTATAATACATAAATACAAATCTGCGAAAGTATGTAAATTTTGGGTTGCCTCCTAACAAGCACTTGTTTTACTTCATTAGCTTGACGCCTTTATGTATGTAAAAATGCTCCTTTATGTTGCCTCTTTGCTAGGATAGTTGTTCACCAACGACTACTACTAACCAGTCACTTTAGAAAACATGAAGATAACAAAAAGCTATACAATATACACAAGTATAGAAAACATGTACAAATATACATGTATGGAAAACATATACAAGTGAATATACAAGTATGTACGAAGCTCAAAAACATAGAATTTATTGTGATGCAATTCAATATCTAAACACCATTCCCCTGCAACTGTGTCATTTTGTTAGTGCAGTAAAGCAACAAGCAAAGCTAAGTACTTTTGTTTTATCATCTCCACGAGGATTAGTGTGAGGGAAAGAATGTCGTTCAACAATCTTTGCGTTTCTGAGCTTGGTTTTGAATGTTTTAAAAGAGTAAAATGCGAAAAGTAAAATTATGAACAAGAAAATAAATGTATTTCTTATGGAATAGAGAACTTATCAAGCTTTGGATTTTATCTACCCGTCAAAGAGCATTTGTAAGCAACCTAAAATACTCATCAATATCATCGTGTATCTCTCACATTAGTGCCCATGTATGTTGCATCGACCAGAAATCTAACTTATTGCTTAATCGATGATGTCTCAACCTATTAAATAATAAGGAGCATTAAGAATCAATACTCATTGGGAATATTAGATATAAATATATGTCTAGAGTTTAGAGCCTAATAGATGTCCATCCTAGATCCAGATTTGAAGAGTATGTATCTATAGCAACTCAAATCCAAACATAAAGCAAGTAAACAAGAACAACATCGATAAAATTTGTAAAATATATATTATACAACGCCATGATCAATTTATATACGTAAAATCAGAGTAAACTTACATACAAATCTTAACAATGAAGAATACAAAGACAAGAGAGAAAATAACCCAACTTTCGCGGTGTCAACAAGATTGATACAAATTCACCTCCGGATCTTCAAGATACAACATCCAATATTGTTTTCTAAGTCTCTCTACCAAAGAATGTTTGCGATGGAGTTGGGAGAAAAAAATCCCCAAAACCATCCCTAAAAATTGAAATAATGGTATTTATACAAAAGCTCAAATCGTAGACCGCGTTAAGCCCAACCAGAGCTCACTTAGCGCTGATCCACTTATTGCACATCAAATCGACTTAAAGCACACTAAGCGCGAAAATATGGCGCTTAACATAATTCCCTATGCCTAGACACCTCTAATCACGCTACACTGCGCTTAGCCCAACTTGGGACACTTTATTTGTTTTCAAAAAATGCATCTTGAAGCTTTATTTGTGGTTCTTGTGCCCAATACTTCAACAATGCGATAAATCATACAAATTGAACCAAAATTTATTAATCTATACAATATTTACATGATAAAACTATACATCTATTATGTACACTAAAGTTGAGTTTTTAGCTTATTAATACAAATAATCAAGTCAATAAATACCATAAAATACTACTACAAATAACTAGAATTTGGCACTTGTCACATAGTAGTGTAGGCAAACAAAGAGATTGGTTGAGTTTAATGTTATAATTGTTATATTTGTCGATGATATAATCAAGATGTTTAAACGTCTAAAATCATCTAGTAGTGTGTAAGTTTTGGTATTTATTATTGTTTTGTTAAGTTATGTAATTATATGTGTTAAGTTATGTTAATCCCACTATAATGAAATGTTAAACGGTTATCTAATAAATTGTTAAGTTAAAATGTTAATAATATACAAATAATACAAAGATAAAAAAATCTACACAGGTCTCCTACGGACTATGTGTGCTATCTATGATGCCAAAGTATAAACCCCATCATTTGGGTTTAACAAACATATGAAGTTATCTGTAAGTATTGCTATCATTTGCATACGCTATTAGTCAGCCACACGAGGCTGAGGGAATGGAGGCAGTGGAGACGATGGCACGTCATCAGAAGGTCCAACATCATATGCATGTTAAACAAGTGGAATGATGTGAGGGTGTTTTACAATAAAGTATCATTCTAAGTAACCTTGCACACACTAATGCATTTCGTCGCAGATAACCAGAAAAGGAAAGTGTCATCAAACTCTCAGTGAACTCTATGGTTTGTGTCGGGTGTCCAAATGACAACGTCTAAGGTCAGCACATCGATCCACAACATGTAATCTTGATGACAATATGGATGTGAATGTTTGGCCATCCATCTCTTTCTATGTGGAAACCCATCAGTGTATGATAGTAACACGCCTTTTACAAATGGACAGAAAATGCTCGTATATCCAATACTGCACAAGAACACAGGCCAAACGACAAATGTAATAAATAAGAACTAAATTAATAAGACATAATAAATTTTTACATCTGAAATAGACTCATATAACCGACAAGTTGTCTCGTCTCAAAGATAGTCACCTTTCTAAATGCGGTATATAATGCAATCAATGCATCATACCCTCATGCCCAATTGACATGGTTAAGCTAAGTAACAGAGACATCTACCTGACATTGATATATTCACTGTACTTATCTGCTAAGATAGTATATTCTACAATATGTAACATGCATACCATAGTGGTTGCCTTATACATAGACTGCTCCATTAGTTATGTATACTTATCCCAGAGCCAAGACAGACGAAAGTGAACACCCATGTTAAATTTAAACTACTTCATAACCTCCACCTCAATAACCCCAGGCATTGTATAGCAGTCATACATGCAACCTTCAATAGCAATGTTGTTTTAAAGATTGAGCATCAGAGTTGGTGATGTAGTCTCTCTACGCTTCTTGTATACTTTTTCTTTAAATGAAGAGAGTGTATATGCAAATGTACTCAAAGTAAGACAAAATGTAAGCATATTTAAGGTTAGATGAATTAGTCTACTGCTTTACATGAATCCGTTATTCACACGTATTTCATTATGATCAGGTGCTCTAATAGTTACACATTACACTTGTTTGATCACAATGATTTTATTATTTTCAATATTCACCTCACAAATATGATTATAAAATTAACCAATCAATGTATCACTATTTCTACTTTCCTTACTTCCCCTTAATTATCTTTGTTTCAATCCAATTTTCAAGTCTTGTCTTAGAATTATAGTTAGGGAAATGCTAACTAGTGCCCTTGAGACATTTTTAAATGATTAAAATAGTAAAAAAAAAAATGTGTGTATTCAATGCAATAAAAATTCATTGAAAATTGAAATATTGACTTTTATAAAAGTATTTTTTATTTAGTATCGTTTAAGAGTGCCGGACACTATCTAAACACATATTAGAAAGTAATCACGAGTAGAAATGCTCTCTCTTCTCTCTAGAATACCTCCTCCCAAACCTTTAGGGTTTGTTGGTGGCTGCCCCCCACCTTCATGGTGGCTCTCATCTACCATTTTTATGGTGGTATCTCCTCCCTCTATGAAGGGTAATCCCTCTTTCACCCAACCCCCCTCTCATATGTCCATCAAATCTACCCCCCTCATCGGATTTTCCCTCTTTACCCTACAAACCACCACTCAACCATCCTCCTCTCTGTTGAACCGACCGCCTCCTGAGCCACCACCACTACTAGAAGACGAAAATATCCTCAAGGTTGGTCTTAGCATCTCAAAGCCACCCCTCTCCTCGGTTTATGCTCTATTGGCTACGATTCGCGCACCCCCAAAGCCGCCGTGGTTTTACAACAGGTTGTATTATGTCCTTCTTTTAGATCTAGCTTTTTATGTCCTTGTGTTGTCTATTTTATGCTTTGGTCATTTGGATTTTAAGACTGCACTCATGGTGTTTGATAAAAAGCCTCAAAGGATTTTTGTGTTTTGGAGTAACACTATCTCTAGTCAATAACAAAGTTTTGAGCTTTCCATGAAAAGAGACAATTTTGAGAACAAAGGAAGTCGATATGCGCATACACAAGTCAAAGAAATCATCCTTAATTGGATTTGGAAAAAGACAATAGATTCTCATTCTTATTTGTCACTAATGGTGCTCTTACAAGAGTTGGTGATTTGATGATATGTTGTTGTTTCTGGTTTGGTTATATTCCTTTAGCTTTTGATAAATCTATGTGTAATGTCTTAGATACTTCTCAAATATGGATGGGGTTTGTCCTATACCATAAGTCTATTAGTGTTTGTAATGTCTCTTGGCTTTTCTCTTAATGAAAAAGTTTTTTCCATCAAAAAAAAAGAGTGCCGGACACTTATTAGCATGACTCTTATAGTTAAAATAATTTTTAACTTCATCATGTTGAAATCTTACCTAACATTCTCTTAAAAGTCAAACATCAGCTCACTGTTAGCAAATATCTTGTTCATTAAACACGTGCTATTGGACTTATAAAAAAAAAAGGGACAATAAAATGTAATAATGGAAGCATGCTTCAATATTTTCCTGCTCAAACATTTCATTAATTAAAATTGATAATTTCTACAACTTACTGTATTAGCTGATCCTATTAGGATATAAAATACTAGGCAATGTGACATGGTTACAAGCAAAACTGAGGATAAATGGCAATTCCAGATACAGAATCACAGGGACTGTTTGTTAATTTTTTGCAGCATTCACACAGTCAAGATAATAGGGACTGTTTGATCTTGATCAAGTGGTTCAGAAAAATAAATTTGATTTTTCCAAATTAACAATTTTAAATCAGAGCTGTTCAATTTTGATCCGACAGTCTGGCACACTTGAATGTGTGAATGTGTGTTTTTTTGACTGCAGGAGATTTGGGTCCGTCCAAACATAGATCTGGCCTCCGCTTGTAGCTCCTGCTAGCATCCCAACATTGTAAGGGTGTGCATCAAATCTACATGGAATTGCAGACATGTCTGGGGTCTCTAAAGTCTTTACTGTCGCCTTTTGAACTGTTGAGACGATGTCTGGGATCTCTAAAGTCTTTACTGTTGCCTTTTGAACTGTTGAGACGATGTCGACACCTCCGTCCATGTTCCCAATGAAGAGATGGGAATTGTCCCAGCCCCATATTGCTCTGCTACCACAAAATCAAGATCGTAAACCCAGTTAGAATCAAACAGTGAAACATTAAATCATAATTGAAATGTAAAAATCAGGTCCAAACTCAAAAGAGCCAAGGGACTAATCCAGCAAATGGCAAAAGAATTACATAACAACGAAACATTCAATAATTTCCCGAAACCGCACCTGAAAGTAGAAAGCCATCCTCCAGTCTGATTGAAATGATAAACAGAAGTCTTATACTCCAAATTCACTCCACTGTATATACGAACTGTGTTGGCAATGCTACATCAAGAGATAACATAAACCCAATCCAATCAAATTCAAAATTTGGCGCAAACCCGAATCAATATAATATTAAGAATGGAATAAAGGTTTCGTACCTTGTAGTGGCAAGACTGCATCCAGAAGGAGAGAAATAGGCTGATTGCACAGATTTTTTGTGAGGAAATGTCCTCAAGGCTGTGTGCTTAGGCCCTCCAATACATCTCAAATCCCAAGTACACGCAGTTCCATCAGAGGAACTGGTAGCTACAATATGAGAGCTTTGAGGGTTGAAATCTATTGTATTAATTCTAGCTTCATGCAAATCCCAGTGGGATGAACATTTTCCTATCCTGTTATCCAATACTGCCAGACCCCCTTTACCCTCAGAGAAGTATAAGCAGTTTGCATCATTCTTTGGTTGTGAGAGAGCATATATGCATCCATTATCACTTTCACTACCATTATAAACCATATCAAAAATTTCCTTCTCTGCATCCATCATCCGAATAAATCCATCATAACAACTTGTGTATATCTGCATACAAATCAATGATCACAACATCAGACAATTCGTTCAAACCATAAAATTAAGGAAGTTATAAAATTATCTTATAAACGAATTTGTTCAAACTAATATAAAACTAAAAAGTTGAACATATATCACAGATATCATAATTCATAAGGATAAATAACTAATTAATTCATAATTCAGAACTTACAATTCACACACCTTTGACAAGCAATGTTGTTGAAACAAAATCCCAGAAATGGGAGCCTCGTGTGGATGGTACAAAAAAATCTCACTTTCTCCAACTTTCCAAAACCCAATATCCCCAAATATGTCAGCAGCTGCTATCATGTTAACATCCTTGGAAGGACAAAACTGCACTTGAGTTATCCTTCCAGGAAGGACGCTTGCTATATTTTCAGGATCCAGAGACAAAGATTCCAAGTCGAGGGAACACTCGGTTTTGATCTTTTTTGCAGACCCATTAAGTTTTTCTTCTGAGAGCTCCTTATTCGACATACCAACAAGTGATTCAATAAAAGAACGATCAGAATCATCTACGCCTTTGTAAGCATCCTTCATGGAAATAGGACCCAAATTTTGAACAAAGTTCTTAGCTTTATTGGGGGAATTATGAGTAGAAGTGTTGGATTTTAAAAATAACCCTTCTGAATCAGGTGGAATACCTCTTTTTCGAAGTGAGTGTCTGCTAACAATTGGGGTTTCAGTTTTGGGTTTTTTGTCCGATTTTACTTTGGATTTGGTAACAATCCTGAAAATTGCAAATTATGAACATCAATTATCAATACAAACGAGTATTGAAGTTGAATTAAAAGGGGGAAATTATTGATGAAGCATGAAATAAAAAAGATAGAAATGGAGAAGAAAAATACTTGGAATGATTGGATAGTGCGGTGGCTTTGGATTGAACATTGAGTGCAGCCATCATTTCATTGTTGCGACGAATGTTTTCGAGTCGCTTGCGTTCATACTCGTTGAGTTTCGGAGACGACGCCATTGAAATCGAAGAGAATGAAGAAGATGTCAGGGTTTTGATTTTGGAATATGAATAGTTAGAAAAAATAATTGTGTTCCGAGAATTTTATATTAATTTGTCATTAAAATATATATTTGCGCGGGAACTCAAAAATTAATCTGGCGGTAAACAAGTGATTGTGTGGTAAATTTATATAGGACTCCCTCTGGCGTGCTAATTATAAACAAATATTATTTTTTAAGTTTATTGAGTAATGAATATATTTGGTCTACGTAAAACAGATATTTTTATTATTAAATAAATTTAAAAACAGAATATTTACTATAATAATAACAAAAGAGAATATATCATATTGATTAACTATAAGTATCACTTATCTACCAATAAAATTTCTGCCTACTGATCGGGAGGAGGATGGAACCACTTGATGCTAGAAGTCTCCCTCGAACTGGACTAAATCGGTGGTATAAAGCAAAAAAAAAATAAAAATTCTACCTACTGATTAACTATAAGTATCATCTATCTACCAATAAAACTTCTGCCTACTATTGATTACAAGAAATATTTATCATTTCTCGGTAAATTTTAAATAACATTATTTTCAAATCGCTATTAATTAATTTTATGTAAATTGATTTAGAATATGCCACACAATATAAAAATTTAATTTTAATATTTATAATTTAGAAATAATTTACAAGTTATTTTGTGTCTATGGGTCCATTTTTATCATTAAGATTTAATTATATCTTTATGTGTGTCAACCAAAGTCTTAAATGGCTAAGGTCAAAATCAGCGTAAATTTATTTTGCATAGTATAAAAGTTACCTTACACTAATCTTACAAGTCCATCGCCCGCCACTGTATAAGAGATCAGTACCACCGATTCAGGATTCTACACCATCTAGTTACACTTAATTTTAGTTCCATATTAAAATATTGGCACTATCTATGGGAATCAACTTTTGATTCCTAAGTTTTCCATTATCTCATGTTCGCCCTGCAGTTCA
This sequence comes from Vicia villosa, assembly GCF_029867415.1. Lineage (NCBI taxonomy): Eukaryota > Viridiplantae > Streptophyta > Magnoliopsida > Fabales > Fabaceae > Vicia > Vicia villosa. Next base: position 163,418 of record NW_026705468.1, read on the forward strand.
TCAATCTGAAACCTTCTCAGGTCGTCAAGTCAATAGCACTTGAAATCAAACACAAAGATCTAAATCCAAACTACAACGGTGTCAATCAAATCCAATAGCATTTCAACCTCGATTCTTTAAATTTTTGGACTTTTGATTCCTAATAAAATTCCATGAATGGATGATTCAATATCCAAACTCGCATATGCATCAGAGTCATCGAAGAGTGAAGGTAATTACCTCCAGGATCGTGCATAAGATCCCTGATCAGCCTTTCAATCCTGCATCACCTTAATTATCCATCATTAACGCGGTCTTCATCATGACAAATTCAGGATATGGCAAGTCCATAGCAACTCGTGGCGTAGATTATTACCATAGCACCTTCCCTATGTGGCGAAGGGCCTGCCGAACAATGAATGAAGATCATATCACATTGAAACTACTATATCACAATAGAGATAGTGTCGCACAAGAGTTCTTAGATCACGACGAAGTGAACCGAACTCTAAATGCATAATTATCAGTGATTGAAACACTTACCACCGTGAATAATTTTATAAACTACCACAGTGCCAAATATTAGACATTTTGATATCAACTTACCATATTGTATTCTCATCACTGAGATCCATAGTGTTATTACCTTCAATTTTCGACACCAATGTAGGACAAGGCATGAGGGTCAAAGTCCTAAAAGTATGAGTTTAAATGTTTATGCTTTGGTCGAAAAGGTCTCAGTCAACGTGTGAGGTCAATTAATCTAATATGACTCTGTCGAAATAAAGCACCCATGACCTTAGTCAGATTCTTTTCACAATTGAGTTTCTTTGTTACCTGAAGCATAGTCGAAGCAAGTTAAAGTGGATAAGGGCGGATAATTATTCAACGACATGGGAAAGTTTGTATGACAAAATTTGCATGGGTGTGTGTCATTTTTTGTATGTATTGTCGTTTATAATGTAAAATCAAATTGATTCAGTACATATATAATATACCTATATTTAATGTTCTCATTGTTTATGTAATGATTATGTTATCTTGAATATGTGGTTAATTATCAAAACAGACTGCACAACCCAAAACTTAAATTTCAGGTATGTTTCTGTTAAATTCGGAAGTATATTTCCAAACTTTTAATGTTTTTGGGCTTTTTTCGGAAGTACGTTTTCAAAACATCCACTGAAAGCAAGATAAGGTTTGTTGGGTCATTATTACTCCAATAACTATAAATACTACACCAATCCTTTTCATCAACAACAAGCCACAAAACACCAATGACACAAACCTACCCCCACCTTGCATTTGTCTACCCGATGCCGTTCCAATTTCGCTTCTCGCGCGACACGCCGTTCGCGAAATTGATAACGCCACTCAACACTCTCTTGCAATACCCGGAAAATCGAAAGGTTGTCAAGCTTGAGTACCGCTCGCCTTCGCGTAATAACGAGGGAGACGTTCAATTCACCCCATTTGAATTCAAAAACGACGAAGATTTAGCGATTTTATGGACAACTTTCTACCGATTTTCTTTAAAGGGTCTGATCGAGTTGGATGCGAAACTTCAAAGATCGGGAGCCGACATTATCAAAATGTTGACTTGACTCATCCACACCTACCCGTGTTTAACCATATGTAATTTTAATTTTATGTTATGTGATGTTTGTAATTTTCATGCTTTAAAATAAATCGAAGCGTTGATGTTTGTTTTCATGTTTTCTGTATCAGAGGATATTTCGGAAGTACATATCCGAATTCTTCCAGGGGTGAATTCGGAGATGCATCTATGAATTCACTTTTTTTTCTTCTGAAAATAAACTTTATTTCGGGGATGATTCTGAATCTGAATCAGAATCATACTCTGAAGGAGAACAAGCCAACTTTGCACTGATGGCCACATTGGATGATGGATCAGAATCTACATCAGAATCAGATTCTGAAGAGGTATTTTCTGAACTATCTAGAGATGAATTAGTTTCCAGTTTGACTGAACTTCTGGAACTCAAGGCTCACCTTAGTATCAAATACAAAAAGCTGAAAAAGCAATTTGAATTTGAAACTAAGAAGTTGGAATCGGAGAATTCTGAACTGAAGGAAAAAGTTTTAAATCTATCCAAAAATAGTGGATCTCCTTCTGAATCAGAAAAATCCATTCCTAGTCTAAATCATATTCTGAAAGAATATGACTCGAGCTTCAGAAAGTTCTTATCTAGAAGTATTGGCAGAAGTCATCTTGCTTCTATGATATATGGTGTTTCTGGAAACAGAAGGTTTGGCTTTGGCTATGACGGTGATACCTCACATAAATTTGAATCTGTTGATGATATGAAAATCGCATACAAGCCATTGTATGATCAGTTCAAATATGGCCATGCACATGATATTAGGCTAACTTCACATGCACAGAGTTTTAACACTGTACACACCAAGAAGCACGTGACACAACCTAAAAAATATCATGCTGTCAAACCTAAAGAATATCATGATGTTCCTCCTGTTAACTATTATGCTAAAACCAAGTTCAATCAGAACTTGAGGAAAACTAACAAGAAAGGACCCAAGAAATTGTGGGTACCTAAGGAGAAGATAATTTTTGTTGCAGATATCCTTAGCTGCAAAGAGGACAAAGCACAAAATGTCATGGTACCTGGACTCTGGGTGCTCGCGACACATGATGGAAAGATAATTTTTGTTTTGGGTTTTTTGTCCGATTTTACTTTGGATTTGGTAACAATCCTGAAAATTGCAAATTATGAACATCAATTATCAATACAAACGAGTATTGAAGTTGAATTAAAAGGGGAAAATTAATGATGAAGCATGAAATAAAAAAGATAGAAATGGAGAAGAAAAATACTTGGAATGATTGGAGAGTGCGGTGGCTTTGGACTGAACATTGAGTGCAGCCATCATTTCATTGTTGCGACGAATGTTTTCGAGTCGCTTGCGTTCATACTCGTTGAGTTTCGGAGACGACGCCATTGAAATCGAAGAGAATGAAGAAGATGTCAGGGTTTTGATTTTGGAATATGAATAGTCAGAAAAAATAATTTTGTTCCGAGAATTTTATATTAATTTATCATTAAAATATATTTGCGCGGGAACTCAAAAATTAATCTGGCGGTAATGTAGCGGTAAAAATGTGACTCGACGCGTTTTCACGCATTCGGAGTACAACAGAGTCGCCACCGAACTTTATTTATTCCAAAAAAGGAAAGGGAAAATATCGATAAAACCCACGAATAAAAAGAACGCGGATAAGATAGTCATCGTAACCAAATTCGGGTTCGGGAGTCGGTTAAGCAAGGGGAAGGTATTAGCACCCCTCACTTCCATCGTACTCGATGGGACCCATTTAGTTTTCTTGTGATTTATTGTTAGCTTATTATCTACTTGCGTTATTTATTAGGTTGGAAAAAAAAAGAAACAAAATAAGATTTTTTATTATTGTGCTCGCCAAGACATTTGTATCTTGTGCCTACGTATTCCCTAGTGCAATGGGAAAGTCAGAGCAATCGTAGTTCGGGCTAAAACGCCGAAATGTTTTGCTGATTGATTTTAGCGAGAGGTACTCGATCGCTTTCAAATGGAAATACTACACGCACATGGATATGATATCACTACAAGAATGGATAACTAAATCAAGATAAGACATGATTTTGGCCATCATCGCATTCGAGTGGAAGATGTTAGATCTTCACATGTGGAAGTATGTTCGTATTGAAATTGAATAAGTGTCTCGTTTTATGAAAAAAGAAGTGTTTTAGAATGTAAAAGGGTATGAATGAATTGAAAGTTTGTTTGTTAAGAGAAATCAAACATTTAAACAAAAGCTTAACGGCCATCGCTCAAATGTTTGAAAGAGAAAATTGTACAAGTACGTACAACCTCCTCGTAGGTGATGAAGATGATTTGATGAGTTGAAAGACATTTAATTGAATCCAAGTATTTACACAAAAGCTTAACGGCCATCGCTTAAGATACTTGAAAGAGTATTTGCTAAATCGGGTTTTTAGAAGTCTTTAATGGAGTTTAAACATCCAAACAAAGGCTTAACGGCCATCGCCTAAATGTTTAAAGAACAAATTGTACAAGTACGTACAAACTCTTCTTTCCATTATAGATAAAATGATTTGATTAAAAGAAGGTGTTTTTTTGTAAAAAAAAGGGTGAATTAAATCGAGTTTGAAAGAGTCTTTAATGGAGTTTAAACATTCGAACAATGGCTTAACGGCCATCGTCTAAATGCTTAAAGAACAAATTGTACAGGTACGTACAAACTCTTCTTTCCATTAAAACTCAAAACTCGATTCGATTAAAAAGCTATTTTTGTATCATTTTTAAATATTTGGAAAGAAATTCTATATGTACAAGAATATATTTTATTTTGTCTCTTAATAAATACAGTAAGTAAAATAAATAAATAAATATATTTTTTTGTAATTTTTATATGAAAAGAATTCTAATAATAAAATGTTAATTGTTAGTTATATATATAATCAAGACAATAAAAATAAAGAAATGGGCCATGGGGGTGTGAAATCCAGATGGAGGTTTTGAAGGCCCAAGAACATTAACAACAGAAAAGGAATTATTAAAAAAAAATTAAAAAAAAAATAAAAAAAACAAATGGGCTGGACTGGGTCAAAGGGATCCAGACCCAATCAAAACACACACTCGGGTTAGAGAACCCTAAATACCAAAGGGATCCACCTCTTTCATCTGGTCCTTCTTCTCTCTCAACTCACGACTTCATCTCTCCCTATGCTCTCACACGAAAACACTGTCAATTCTGGGAAAAAAGAAAAAATGAAACTAAACTCTCTTCTCTCGATCAACGACGGCAACCCTCACTCAAGATGACAGTCCTCTCTCGCGCTCTGAACAACAAACTGAAATAACTCTCGTCTCTCTCGCGCTTGATTTCGGAACAACAACAACAAGCAACGTTCTCTCTGCTCTCGTTTCGATTCCGTCTCTCGCAACTAATCTATCACAAAGCACAAATAGAGCACATAGCAGCAGCAATTGATTCAAGTTTAATGACAACAAATTAATGGTGATTCTACTCAGGCAAGGTACATGTTAACACAAGCAAAGGTTCAAAATAAAAGTTACTGACTCCGAATGTTCTCGGAGGGACGAATCCACGGTGAGCCTGTATTTGATTCTCTTCTGATTTCGATAATGCTCCTCTTCTATTTGGATCGGTGACGATGCTTCGTTGTTGCCATTGTATGCATTGTATTCTGAATGAAGGTTGTCCTGTTGCGTTGTGAATTCTGAATCGGTGATGTGCGATTGCGAAACTGCTGCTACCGATGGAAGTTATCTTCTTGTTTTATTGTTGAGGTCGTGAACCAATGCTTGATTTTGTAAGAGATATTAGTGATGTGGTCAGTGTGTTATTGCTGCGGTTATTTGCTGAGTCAAAGAAATGATGAAGATGAGTGGAGGTGGCTGAGTTGAGCGTTGAAGGTTTGGATCGGTGGAGGTTTTTGTGCGTGGTGATGGAGGTAGATGAGTGAATATTTTTGCGGAGTTTTGCTACTCTATGCTTTTCTCCCCCTTTGTATGTCATTCTGCTTGGTCTTTTATAGAGACAGATAAAAGGATTTGGGGGGAAAATTGGTTGGAGTTTTTGAACTATTGTAGTAATCTGTTTTTTATACTTTGTGTTATGCAGATTGTGGATGATTATTTTGGTGAAGAATTTGGCTGTTCTATGCAGGTTTTTGGACAGAGTTTTGGAGTGTTCTGTTTGGCATGGCTTTTGGATCTTTTGTGTGTAGCAGCATGACAAGGACACATTATGCAGAAAACTTGGACTGTGGTGTTTGGATAGAAGCATGACATATAATAGTAATAAGAATGATAATAACACTAATAAGAATAACACTAATAATAATAATAAAAATAATAATAAACAAAAAATAATAATAATAACTAAATAATGATAAAGATGTTAATACTAAAATAAAAAAGAGTTAATAGTAAAAATAAAAACTAATTTAAAAATAAAAAATAAAAGAAGAAATAATAATATTGGGACTCAAAATTAATCTAAACTATCTAACATTAATCTAAATTAAATCTAAAAATAAAAACTAGAAAATAAGATGATATTAAAAAACTAAAATAATTCTAAACTATCTAAAGCCATTTTTGTTGACTTTTTTAAAAAAAAGTCAAATTTTTCCAAGATACGCAAAAAATGCGACGATTGAACTATGAATGCACATGAAATATGAATGCGATAATATCAAAAATGAATGAAAAACGGTAGGTCAAAAATTGGGGTGCGACAGATGCCCCTATTTAAGTTTCTTCTATCGAAGATATGAAGAGACTTAAATACAAAGTACACAATTTTTGTCCTTCATATGCAAATGAAATGCAGTGCATGGACCTTTTTTGTTATTTTGAATGCAATATGATATGAGACATTCTGAATTTTGTGGGGAAAAGGGCTTGAAATAAGTGATCATGCCATAGTCATTCATGAGTAAAACATAGATGAATCTGGCAAGGAGAGTAAACAACAAAGGCAATCAGGGTAAAGCATGATTGAGCTTTGGGAAAAGAATATATGAGATGCCCAAGATAAAACATGAACGAGGATGTATTAAGTGACAATCAAGGTAAAACATGATCGAAGAGCATCAACGGAAAGTCAAGGTAAAACATGACTGAAAGAACGTCAAAAGATAATCAAGGTAAAACATGATTGACGGATATCAAGATAAAACATGATCTAAGATAACCAAGATAAAACAGAACATCAAGATAAAACATGATCAAAGACGAACCAAGGTAAAACATGATTGACTCAGGTATTAGATGGGAATCAAGATAAAGCATGAACGAGGGAATATCGAATGGAGATCAAGGTAAAACATGACCGAAGAATATCGAATGACAATCAAGGTAAAACATGATTGAAGAACACCAAAGAGAATCAAGGTAAAACATGATTGAAGAACATCAAGATAAAACATGATTGAAGCACGTCAAGATAAAACAAGATTGAAGCAACAAAGGCAATCGAGGTAAAACACGATTGGACTTTAAAAAAGAAAATATCAGAGGCATTCAAGATAAAACATGAATGAGGACAACATCAAAGATCAATCAAGGTAAAACATGATTGGATAACATCAAAGAGAATCAAGATAAAACATAATTGAACTTTAAGAAAACATCAGAGACATTCAAGGTAAAACATGAATGAGACGACACCAAAGACAAACAAGATAAAACGGGATTGGACTCCGAGAAGAAAATATCAGGGACACTCAAGGTAAAACATGAATGAAGAGAAGTTTGACAAATGCCAAGTAAGTTGGATTTAGACCATAAGGTAAGATGTTAAAACAACAAGACATGAGATAGTCTGCATGAATGTGTATAGTATATGATACTTTCAATGACATATGAATGATGAATGCAATGCAATTGGTTATGATAACTGAAGTAGACTCTTTTTGTGAGGTTAGATTGGAACTCTGATTCCTCAACACAAGAACATTGTCAACTCTGTTGTGTCACACTGATGATCCTTTTGAGAAGGACTAATAAACTGCTTGGGGATCGTTGAAGAAGAATGCCCCTGAATGGCTGATTGTTAACTGATCGTTGCTTCAGTTGCTTGAAATAAATGTTGGAAACACGTGCCCCAGTACAGGTCTTTGAACAACGGGATCTTGAAGTAACGTGCCCCTGATAGGATCACTGATCAAGTTTCTCGACTGTTTGAACTTCCTTGAAAGATGAGAACTTGCAAATAAAATGTTCATTCAAAAATGCTAATTTTAATACAATGCTCAAAGCATATTTTGAAATCAAAACCATTGTAGGGATGATATTATTGATGTAAAGCAAATGAATCAAAGGTCCAAACACAGTTTTCTAGACATTCAAAGTGATGGATAAAGCAAAGGTATGGTAAAACAAACAGTTTGCAAAAATCTTTAGGAGTCAGGTTAACGCAACCTTGTTGTAGTATGCTTTCAAAATAAACCTAGCTTCAATTAGGTCTTTTGAAGGTTGTAACATGGCTCGGTTCACGGTTTAAGAAACAAAGGATATAGGCTCAAAGCAAATTTGTACCCACCCCATTCTTCGTGATGAACTTCAGTCCTACGTTCAGTTAATTCAAATTATGCATTCAGGCTCCAAGAGACTTTGGAATTGCACCTATGATAATGTGATGGTTTAAAGACTACGGGAATCTTTGAGATGGCAGTCACTTCTTCCTTTTGATAGTCACAACATTTCATGGTTGTTCAAGGAATTTATTGACTTCTCTTTTTCGTTTTATCCCTATCTCTTGCCTGAACTGTTTCATCTGAGATCAACAGTCAGCGGGATGCCCCAGTTTTGCCTAAGTCTCCTTCATAGGTTTTGACTTAGCGGGCTCTTTTTTTTGAATTATTTTTTTTGTTATTGGAAAGATAGTGACTGCCTTGATAATGATTAATGATAACCATCTTGGTCACTTTTGACTGAAACCCTTGTTGAAAAAGGTGTACTTAATGATTTTCTTGATGTTGAATGCACAATCAAATTAACTGAGAACTACCCTGCCCCAGGTTAAAATTGTGGGTTTTTTCGTTTAAAAAGAAACTCCAACTTCGAAGGCTCAAAGGGGTTGACTGGGGATTAACTTCCTTATTTCTCCAGTGTTTAGGGATTGAAACAATGCCTGTACATCATCAGCAAAGTTTTATTTGAAAGCATACAATTCAACAATTTGGGTATTTCGTTGTCATCATCCTCCCTCAAATCTTTGCATAAACAAAAGTTGATAAAAAAAGTGAACAAGAGATATATTTTTGTTTTTTTTTTTTTTGAAAGATAAAGCATAAAGATAAACACAGTGGATGTAAGTGAATTGATTCAAATATGTAATGCTCATTTCATTAAAACTAACATTCAGGAACAAACAAAGTTCAATGCAGTACACAATATAAAACAAGGAAATTGCAAACAGAAGGAAACAAGGCCTAGTGACTAATCAGTGACGAGGAAGATCGATCCTGTCTGAAACACTAGTAACTTGTCATTCTTGACCCAGTTGATTGATCTTCTTCTTGTTTAAGCTCTTCCATAGTTTGCTGAAACATAATTCCAGTCCCAAGTGTTGAGGAACCAGTTTGACAGTGGAAAAACAAGTGTGAAGACGAAGACAGACGATATGAATTGACAACTTGAATGTATGAATATGGATGCATGAAATTTATTATATTTTTTTATGCAAAAATGTATGCCATGTCATGTCATGTATGGTTTACATGCAATGGATTTCAAATCACATGGAACAGAAAGATTCTAATATCTCGGCACAAAGTGGCACACAATAGGATAGTTCTAAGGTTCTTTCCAACAAGGTTCTAGACACGGTTCTCAGAGTTACGAGCTACTTTTGAAAACTTGATCATCTAGCAAATAACTTCCCACACAACCATGTTTTCAAATGAAGCCTATTCTGAGTGTGGTTTTCGCACTTACCCACGGTAATAGTTACGTTACGCAAGTTGGGTGCGAAACCACCATTTCCTAAAAAGTCATGGTTTAAGGGTTTTTCTAAAGGTCCCTAGAGTTAACGATCCAAATTGAAAACATCATCGCTCAAGTAAATAACTTACTTAACCAAAGACCTCTTCTCAAAGGACCTACTCTAGGCGGGGAATTAGTATCTCCCAATTGACACTACGTCAAGCAAGTTTAATACTAAACCACCATCTTATCTTATGTGTTTCTTGAGCTCGGGTGTAGAGCTTTGTCCATAAAGTGCCAATAATCAAAAGATTCCAACCATACGATAAGAAAAGAAATCAATAAAGGAAATAAATAAGCAAATAAATAAAGCTAACAATAATACAAGAAAAAACTAAACTAGGGTTGACACTCTTAGGTAGTCCCCAGCAGAGTCGCCACTTTCTGTAGCGGTAAAAATGTGACTCGACGGCTTTCGCGCGCTCGAAGTACAACAGAGTCGCCACCGAACTTTATTTATTCCAAAAAAGGAAAGGGAAAATATCGATAAAACCCACGAATAAAAAGAACGCGGATAAGATAGTCATCGTAACCAAATTCGGGTTCGGGAGTCGGTTAAGCAAGGGGAAGGTATTAGCACCCCTCACTTCCATCGTACTCGATGGGACCCATTTAGTTTTCTTGTGATTTATTGTTAGCTTATTATCTACTTGCGTTATTTATTAGGTTGGGAAAAAAAGAAACAAAATAAGATTTTTTATTATTGTGCTCGCCAAGACATTTGTATCTTGTGCCTACGTATTCCCTAGTGCAATGGGAAAGTCAGAGCAATCGTAGTTCGGGCTAAAACGCCGAAATGTTTTGCTGATTGATTTTAGCGAGAGGTACTCGATCGCTTTCAAATGGAAATACTACACGCACATGGATATGATATCACTACAAGAATGGATAACTAAATCAAGATAAGACATGATTTTGGCCATCATCGCATTCGAGTGGAAGATGTTAGATCTTCACATGTGGAAGTATGTTCGTATTGAAATTGAATAAGTGTCTCGTTTTATGAAAAAAGAAGTGTTTTAGAATGTAAAAGGGTATGAATGAATTGAAAGTTTGTTTGTTAAGAGAAATCAAACATTTAAACAAAAGCTTAACGGCCATCGCTCAAATGTTTGAAAGAGAAAATTGTACAAGTACGTACAACCTCCTCGTAGGTGATGAAGATGATTTGATGAGTTGAAAGACATTTAATTGAATCCAAGTATTTACACAAAAGCTTAACGGCCATCGCTTAAGATACTTGAAAGAGTATTTGCTAAATCGGGTTTTTAGAAGTCTTTAATGGAGTTTAAACATCCAAACAAAGGCTTAACGGCCATCGCCTAAATGTTTAAAGAACAAATTGTACAAGTACGTACAAACTCTTCTTTCCATTATAGATAAAATGATTTGATTAAAAGAAGGTGTTTTTTTGTAAAAAAAAGGGTGAATTAAATCGAGTTTGAAAGAGTCTTTAATGGAGTTTAAACATTCGAACAATGGCTTAACGGCCATCGTCTAAATGCTTAAAGAACAAATTGTACAGGTACGTACAAACTCTTCTTTCCATTAAAACTCAAAACTCGATTCGATTAAAAAGCTATTTTTGTATCATTTTTAAATATTTGGAAAGAAATTCTATATGTACAAGAATATATTTTATTTTGTCTCTTAATAAATACAGTAAGTAAAATAAATAAATAAATATATTTTTTGTAATTTTTATATGAAAAGAATTCTAATAATAAAATGTTAATTGTTAGTTATATATATAATCAAGACAATAAAAATAAAGAAATGGGCCATGGGGGTGTGAAATCCAGATGGAGGTTTTGAAGGCCCAAGAACATTAACAACAGAAAAGGAATTATTAAAAAAAAATTAAAAAAAAAATAAAAAAAACAAATGGGCTGGACTGGGTCAAAGGGATCCAGACCCAATCAAAACACACACTCGGGTTAGAGAACCCTAAATACCAAAGGGATCCACCTCTTTCATCTGGTCCTTCTTCTCTCTCAACTCACGACTTCATCTCTCCCTATGCTCTCACACGAAAACACTGTCAATTCTGGGAAAAAAGAAAAAATGAAACTAAACTCTCTTCTCTCGATCAACGACGGCAACCCTCACTCAAGATGACAGTCCTCTCTCGCGCTCTGAACAACAAACTGAAATAACTCTCGTCTCTCTCGCGCTTGATTTCGGAACAACAACAACAAGCAACGTTCTCTCTGCTCTCGTTTCGATTCCGTCTCTCGCAACTAATCTATCACAAAGCACAAATAGAGCACATAGCAGCAGCAATTGATTCAAGTTTAATGACAACAAATTAATGGTGATTCTACTCAGGCAAGGTACATGTTAACACAAGCAAAGGTTCAAAATAAAAGTTACTGACTCCGAATGTTCTCGGAGGGATGAATCCACGGTGAGCCTGTATTTGATTCTCTTCTGATTTCGATAATGCTCCTCTTCTATTTGGATCGGTGACGATGCTTCGTTGTTGCCATTGTATGCATTGTATTCTGAATGAAGGTTGTCCTGTTGCGTTGTGAATTCTGAATCGGTGATGTGCGATTGCGAAACTGCTGCTACCGATGGAAGTTATCTTCTTGTTTTATTGTTGAGGTCGTGAACCAATGCTTGATTTTGTAAGAGATATTAGTGATGTGGTCAGTGTGTTATTGCTGCGGTTATTTGCTGAGTCAAAGAAATGATGAAGATGAGTGGAGGTGGCTGAGTTGAGCGTTGAAGGTTTGGATCGGTGGAGGTTTTTGTGCGTGGTGATGGAGGTAGATGAGTGAATATTTTTGCGGAGTTTTGCTACTCTATGCTTTTCTCCCCCTTTGTATGTCATTCTGCTTGGTCTTTTATAGAGACAGATAAAAGGATTTGGGGGGAAAATTGGTTGGAGTTTTTGAACTATTGTAGTAATCTGTTTTTTATACTTTGTGTTATGCAGATTGTGGATGATTATTTTGGTGAAGAATTTGGCTGTTCTATGCAGGTTTTTGGACAGAGTTTTGGAGTGTTCTGTTTGGCATGGCTTTTGGATCTTTTGTGTCTAGCAGCATGACAAGGACACATTATGCAGAAAACTTGGACTGTGGTGTTTGGATAGAAGCATGACATATAATAGTAATAAGAATGATAATAACACTAATAAGAATAACACTAATAATAATAATAAAAATAATAATAAACAAAAAATAATAATAATAACTAAATAATGATAAAGATGTTAATACTAAAATAAAAAAGAGTTAATAGTAAAAATAAAAACTAATTTAAAAATAAAAAATAAAAGAAGAAATAATAATATTGGGACTCAAAATTAATCTAAACTATCTAACATTAATCTAAATTAAATCTAAAAATAAAAACTAGAAAATAAGATGATATTAAAAAACTAAAATAATTCTAAACTATCTAAAGCCATTTTTGTTGACTTTTTTAAAAAAAAAGTCAAATTTTTCCAAGATACGCAAAAAATGCGACGATTGAACTATGAATGCACATGAAATATGAATGCGATAATATAAAAAATGAATGAAAAACGGTAGGTCAAAAATTGGGGTGCGACAGGTAAACAAAGCGATTAGGTGGTAAACTAGTAACAAACCCGTGCGTTCGCACGGGTCCTGATACGGAACGCGCATTTGTTTCATATATATTTTTCAATAAAAAAATATTTGGTTACCAGTGAAAAAATAATAATTAAAGGTATAATTAATAAATAAAAAATTGATTAGTAACTTCATGTCCCGTTAATAATCAATATTTTGATCAATAACATGTCCCGTTTCAGATATACATTTTTTTTAATATCAGATGTACATTCTTTTAATATAATTTTTTTAATTAAAATTAATAATCATTATTTGGAAAATAAATAATCAACATTAAGCAACTTCATGTCCCATTAAAAAAATATTTTGATCAGTAACTTCATGTCCGGTTAATAACCAATATTTTGATCAATAACTTCATGTCTTGTTTCACATGTACTTTTTTTTTAATATTAGATGTACATTTTTTAATATAAATTTTTTTAATTAAAATTAATAATCATTATTTTGGAAATAAATATTCAACATTAAGTAACTTCATGTCGAGTTAAAAAAAATATTTTGATGAGTAATTTTATGTCCCGTTAATAATCAATAATTTGATCAATAACTTCATGTCCCGTTTCAAATGTACATTTTTTTTAATATTAGATGTACATTTTTTTAATATAATTTTTTATAATTAAAATTAATAATCATTATTTGGAAAATAAATAATCAACATTAAGTAACTTCATGTCCTATTAAAAAAATATTTTGATCAGTAACTTCATGTCCCGTTAATAATCAATATTTTGATCAATAACTTCATGTCCCGTTAGTAATCAATATATTGATCAATAACTTCATGTCCCGTTAATAATCAATATTTTGATCAATAACTTCATGTCCAGGTAATAATCAATATTTTGATCAATAACTTCATGTCCATTTTCAGATGTATTTTTTTTAATATAAGATGTATATTAAAAAAAATAACATTAAATAACTTCATGTCCTGTTAAAAAAAAATGATTTGATTAGTAATTTCATGTCCCATTAATAATCAATATTTTGATCAATAACTTCATGTCACGTTTCAAATGTACATTTTTTTTTAATATTAGATGTACATTTTTTTAATATAAAATTTTGTTTTTATCTTTAACATTCTAATTTATAACATAATTTTTAACTCTTTTTTACTTCGCAAAGACTTCAGTACTTCAATTTTGCGTGCATTCTCTCCAATGCCACCATTCACGTCACATTATAACCTTTATTTTATGGATAACATTATAATATAATTTTTTACATATAATTGAATACTACAACACTTCGATTTGTGTTGTTCGCGTTACATTTAAGATAATTGAATAGTAAAATGATATCATTTAATTAGCACAATGGAGTTATTGTATTAAGTATAAAAATTGAATTTTAAAAAGTCTGTTAAAATTATAAAATAAATATAAATATTTCATAGGTATCACTAAAATCATAATTTTAATTAAAAATTATAATTACAATCTAATTACAAAATATTAATGATTAAATTATTTATTTGTTGTTGTGATGTTTTTAGATTTGTGTGTTGATATTGTTGAAGATCTTAGTAATTTAAAAAAAAATTATTTTAAGGTCTTTAAATGTTGATAGGTTCATGATATTTTAATCTCACACAAACATAAAAAAAACACTATCTTTATTCTTTATATATATATATATATATATATATATATATATATATATATATATATATATATATATATATATAAAGAATAAAACACTATCTTTCAAACACTTTTTAAAAATATCGATAAGTTTCAATTTTTAAAATTTTAAAATAACTTTAAATTATTTTTTTTTGAAAAAGCTAATCAGTTGTACATATATTTGAAATGAATTTTAAATATTTTTAATAGATCTTAAATGCAAATTAACTATAATTTATATCGATCTCTTTATTTTGTATTTATTTCTAAAATCTCTCTTTCTTTTAAATTTGGAAAAAATATATTTAAAGTAATAAATTTATTTTTTAAGTTAGAAATAATTAGTATTGTTTAAATATTATTATTTTGGTGTTGGTTTGTTTTGTCTCATACAAATAAATAATTTAAATATTTTTGGCTTAATTGCAATTTTGGTCCCCCTATTTTGTCTTTTTCTCGATTTTAGTCCTCCCATTTTTAAAACCACGATTTTGGTCCCCTTTTTGAGTTTTCTAATGAAAAAGAGACGGGAATAGAGACTAATTTTGCAGAAAAAAATAAAATAGAGGGACGAAAATTGCACATAAAACTTAAAAAAGGGACTAAAATAGTGATTTTTAAAATAGAGGGATCAAAATAAAAAAAAAAGACAAAATAGGAGGATTAAAGTTGCAATTAAGCCAATAATTTTTATGTTTTTGAACGATATATTTTTCAAAAATTGTTAACAATTGATATAATTTTTCTTATAATATATTGAACGATATATATTAAAATATTGAAAAAAATTGATAATTAATAGAAAGTATTTAAGTTATTGTAATAAATATTGTTTTCATTTCGTTTTAGTTGTTTCTTAAATAATTTTTTTAAATAGTAGTCCATTCTAGAGTGTTTTTTAAATATTATATATATATATATATATATATATATATATATATATATATATATATATATATATATATATATATATATATATATATATATAGGGGACGACTCAGGTGAGAACACTTGGTTATTATGAGAAATGAGAGCAATGAATCACAACCATTAAATTTTGATTTTGTTGATTTTAATGGACAGGATTGGTTTCTCTTTCTAGAATCCTTAATATTTATTTTAAATCAACATAGAAAGAGAAACCAATCCAGTCCATTAAAATCAACAAAATCAAAATTTAATGGTCTTGATTCATTGTTCTCATTTCTCAGTGTTCTCACCTGAGTCGTCCCCACTATATATATATATATATATATATATATATATATATATATATATATATATATATATATATATATATATATATATATAATATATATATATATATATATATATATATATATATATATTATATTTGTTTTGACATTATTTATAAAAAATATTTAATTAAGATTTATTTAATTATTTAATTTAATTCATTTTTTTGTAATAATTTTATTTATATTTTAAAATATAGGGAAATATTGAAATAATTGATTAAATTAATGACATTTAATATTTTTTTTTTGTTTTAGTTATTTTTTGTCGTAACATACTTAAAATATTTTTCTCCGTAATATCGTAAAAATTTTTTTTATAGATTTATAACTGACATAAACTATTATCCTATTCTTTTAATGACTATCAATATTTTAGAAGTAGTATTTCTTGAGCATTATGATAAGACTAATGGCTATGCTAATGTAGATTGGTTAGCACAGATTGAAGTGACAAAAGAAAAAAATTAGAGATAAGATTGGTTTAGGTTAGCACATATTGGTTCATGGTTAGCACAGATTGGTTCAGAGCTCAAGACTTATGCAATTGGTATTGTTATGACAGTTATGGGTCTACATGCTACAACTATAGGTCCACTATTATTTATTTTTTATGTATTAAATTCATTGAGTTAACTTTTGGAAGAAAATAATAGTAACATAAATTTAAATTTTAATACTATTGATTATAATTTTGTTTATCTTTAATTTATTTTTAATTTGTATTTTCATTTATTAACACTGAAAATGTCATTTTATATTTGACATTGAAGACATCATATAGGAGACACTTTTATGAGATATATCAGAGAAGGTAGAAAACAAATAAAAAATAGAGTACTTTTAAGAGAGACTCTCTTCTGATGAGATAATGAAGAAATGTGAGATTGGAATAGCATGAAAACATGTTGCACCAATATTATGATAAAAGAAATGACTTGAGAAATAGTAAAAAAAAATTAAAATATTAATAAAGGGATATTTTTGAAAATAAAAAATAAAAATATTTATTAAAAGAAAATAATGTAAAAGCAATTTAAAATTATTTATTTTAAATTTAATAATTTTAATCCTACATTTTAATTTTTAAAATAGAAAAATATTATTTATAAAATAGAGAGAAATAAAAGTTATGGATGTCTTTTATTTTTTATTTTTTTTATTTTTTAGGCTAAAGAGTACATAAAAGTTAGATTATTGTGGCAACATATTACACGGTCCTATCAAAATTATATATATGGTCTAGTCTAGTCCATATAAATTTACTATTTCATGTTGTGGTAACATACAATCTAGTTTGTAAATTAGATTTAATCTATTTAATAGTAATATTTGTGACACATCTATTCCCTAGTTTCTTGAGACCACAAATGGTCAGAAAGTTATGTGACACATCTATTCATAATTTCTTGAGACCACAAATGAGAGACATGTTAGACAAATTATTCAAAGACTATTAGTATTTTTTATTTTTTGATAAGCTATTCAAAGTCTATTGCCTAAATTATGATTCTTGCCTAATGGTTATACATTTATGATAGTTTTTCATTTATATTTATTTATTATAATAATAAATGTTCATCATTTTTTTTTCTTAAAAATTAAAACCAGAGTTTTGAAGAACCATTAGAAGGCCATTGCATTTTTTATGCATGTCTCTTTCTCTTTGAAGCAGGATAACAAATTACAGGAGTACAAAATAAAAATCAACCATTTGGCAATCTTGCAAATAGTATTCACTCAATGACATAAAATACTTTAAGAAAAACTTGTTTAAATGGAGAAATGCTCATCAAGCTAACTTTTTTTTTTGTAGTATTTGGAGAAGCAGATTTTTTGGTGGATGAAGAATGAAAAATGAAATCTAATGAAGAAGTTAGTAGATCTGCAAGTTAAAAAAAATTAAAAAGAAATCATAAAAGTGTAGATGATACACCATTTCAGTCAATAAAATATAACAACCAGTTCAAATCCGACCACAACCATTTCACATCACAGTAAAAAAACTAACAAATAGTATAAAAGTTACCTTACATTAATCTTACAAGTCCATCGCCCGCCACTGAATCAGAGATCAGTACCACCGATTTAGGATTCTACACCATCTAGTTACACCTAATTTTAGTTCCATATTGAAATATTGGCACTATCTATGGGAATCAACTTTTGATTCCTAAGTTTTCCACTATCTCATGTTCGCTCTACAGTTCATCAATCTGAAACCTTCTCAGGTCGTCGAGTCAATAGCACTTGAAATCAAACACAAAGATCTAAATCCAAACTACAACGGTGTCAATCAAATCCAATAGCATTTCAACCTCGATTCTTTAAATTTTTGGACTTTTGATTCCTAATAAAATTCCATGAATGGATGATTCAATATCCAAACTCGTATATGCATCAGAGTCATTGAAGAATGAAGGTAATTACCTCCAAGATCGTGCATAAGATCCCTGATCAACCTTTCAATCCTGCATCACCTTAATTATCCATCATTAACGCGGTTTTCATCATGACGAATTCAAGATATGGCAAGTCCATAGCAACTCGTGGCGTAGATTATTACCATAGCACCTTCCCCATGTGGCGAAGGGCCTCCGAACAATGAATGAAGATCATATCACGTTGAAACTACTATATCACAATAGAGATAGTGTCGCACAAGAGTTCTTAGATCACGACGAAGTGAACCGAACTCTAAATGCATAATTATCAGTGATTGAAGCACTTACCACCGTGAATAATTTTATAAACTGCCACAGTGCCAAATATTATACATTTTGATATCAATTTACCATATTGTATTCTCATCACTGAGATCCATAGTGTTATTACCTTCGATTTTCGACACCAATGTAGGACAAGGCATGAGGGTCAAAGTCCTAAAAGTATGAGTTTAAATGTTTATGCTTTGGTCGAAAAGGTCTCAGTCAACATGTGAGGTCAATTAATCTAATATGAATTTGTCGAAATAAAGCACCCATGACCTTAGTCAGATTCTTTTCACAAGGGAAATAAGGGTCATGCAGTTATAAGGACTTAGCAAAAAAATTGAGTTTCTTTGTTACCTAAAGCATAGTCGAAGCAAGTTAAAGTGGATAAGGGCGGATAATTATTCAACGACATGGGAAAGCTTGTATGACAAAATTTGCATGGGTGTGTGTCATTTTTTGTATGTATTGTCGTCTAGAATGTAAAATCAAACTAATTCAGTACATATATAATATACCTATATTTAATGTTCTCATTGTTTATGTAATGATTATGCTAGCTTGAATATGTGGTTAATTATCAAAACAGACTGCACAGCCCAAAACTTAAATTTCAGGTCTGTTTCTGCTAAATTCGGAAGTATATTTCCAAACTTTTAATGTTTTTGGGCTTTTTTCGGAAGTACATTTTCAAAACATCCACTGAGAGCAAGATAAGGTTTGTTGGGTCATTATTACTCCAATAAGTCTATAAATACTACACCAATCATTTTCATCAACATCATGCCACAAAACACCAATGACACAAACCTACCCCCACCTTGCGTTTGTCTACTTCAGCACTGGCTACCCGATGTCGTTCCAATTTCACTTCTCGCGCGACACGCCGTTCGCGGAATTGATAACGTCACTCAACACTCTCTTGCAATACCTGGAAAATCGAAAGGTTGTCAAGCTTGAGTACCGCTCGCCTTCGCTTAATAACGAGGGAGACGTTCAATTCACCCCATTTAAAGTCAAAAATGACGAAGATTTAGCGATTTTATGGACAACTTTCGGCCGATTTTCTTTAAAGGGTCCGATCGAGTTGGATGCGAAACTTCAAAGATTGGGAGCCGACGTTATCAAAATGTTGACTTGACTCATCCACACCTACTCGTGTTTAACAATATGTAATTTTAATTTTATGTTATGTGATGTTTGTAATTTTCATGCTTTATAATAAATCGAAGCGTTGATGTTTGTTTTCATGTTTTCTGTATCAGAGGATATTTCGGAAGTACATATCCGAATTCTTCCAGGGGTGAATTCGGAGATGCATCTCCGAATTCACTTTTTTCCTGAAAATAAACTTTATTTCGGAGATGCATCTCCGAAATCACCTTATTTTTTTTTAAAACAAAGTGTTTTCGGAAGTACGTATCCGAAACCACCTTTTTTTTCATTAAAAGGTGACTTCGGAGATGCATCTCCGAAATATATGGGCATTATGTGAAATTCGCCGCGAGTGACCAAGAAGGATATGAGGTGTATAAAGAAATTTCCAAATATTATTGGTTGTTTTGTAATTTTTTTATATTTTTATTTTATCATAATCATTTGGGGTCAATTATTTCATAGTAAATTTTTTTTTTTATTTTTACCAAAATTCATCATTTTTTTCTCTATAAATAGAGACTAGTTTCATTAGATTTGGACAAAGAAAAAAAATCAACTTTCTTCTCTCTAATTTTTCTATTTAGCCCTCTTGTTTGTAGCTCTTAACATGATTTTTAGTGAAATGGATCCCAACAACAACCCTTTTAACACTTAAAACTCGATTAATTATCCTCTCAACTACCCAAAGTTTGGAATATTTCATGATTAAATAGATTGTTTGTGAGTTAGTATGTTGTACTAATTAAGGTATGTGTGTTTCATTTTAGGTGGGTTGTGTGTTTAGTGTATTGTATTGCATTTTAAGTTTTATGTAATTTTATTTGTTATTAAATTAATTAAGAATATAAAATTGGAAAAATAAAATTAAAATAAGTTATTAAATTAAAAATAAATTATTTAACTCTTAATTATTTTAATTTAATTTCAATCGATAATTGTTATTAATATATAATCACAAAAATAAAAACATAAAAGAAAATAATAATATGAAATAAAAGTGGTGGGGGTAAGGTGTTGAAATTTATTAAACAAAATCATTGTAGTAAGTAAAAATTGAATAGGTGTTGAATTATTAGGTGGAAGAGAGATGATGATGTGAAGTGTAAAAAGTGAAAAAAATAAGGTGTTGAATTTAGAAACCATTGTTGATAGTCTGACTTGGCACCCCCCCAAAAAGTATGAAATGACCAAAATATCCAAAGATTTTTAATTATCACATTTTTGTAAATTTACGTGAGACAACGAATTTTTCAAATCTTTAGGTGATACCAGAAATTTTGCGTGCATATTTGAAATTTGGCGAAAACAAGTAAGTTTTACGGTAGATTTTGTGAAATTTCTGGTATTTTTTAACGGAAATTTCCCAATTTCCGATATCCTTATAAAGTTATAAAAATACCATAAATTTTGAAATTTCCGGTACAAAATAACATACCAGAAATTTTGAAAATTTTGATATTTTTATTTATTTTTTACATGCTATTTTTCTTATATTTTTAATTTTTCCAGTGAGAACTAGAGGCAGAGATGGTACTGTTGCAATACGAGTCATTGATAGAGCCAATGCTCTTTCTCGAGCGGCTGCTGATGAGGCTGGTACCTTAGTGTTACGTGCTGGACGCGTTCCTCCGACCGGTTCTAATCGGAAACGGAGGGTTGAGCAGGCGGGGAGGGGGTTTCGCGCACCTCGCCGTCGGAGTGGTAGAGCTTCCACTATTGTGGACGAGCAGCTGGTTCAGAATGAGGTTGTTGAGGTTGAGGCGGTGGTCGTTGTTCGGGAGCCGGTGGCTGTTGCTGAGGAGCCGATGCATGTTGCTGAGGAACAAGTGTCTGTTGCTGAGGAGGGGGTTGATGATGCTGCGGAGCAGGTGCCTAGAAATTTTAGTTATAATGAAATTTCCGATACTCTCCTAAAATTAGAAATTTACAATCACCGAAAATTTTAAAATAACTATAATTTTCAGTATAATGTACGGAAATTTCCTTATAACAGAAAATTCCAGTATGTTGTACCGAAAATTTCTTTCAGAAATATTTTATATCTCAACTTTTTTCAACAAAAATAAAACTGGGTTAAAAAAATGGTGGGTGCCAAGTCTAATTTTGGAGGTGCCAAGTAGTTTTCTCTCTTAACCGCTGCACCAAATTGTATTATTATAAAAGTAATACAGACTTTTTATTTCATCATGGTCATCTCATCAATAATTACACAATACACTCTTTTTGAAAATGTACATAATACACTATTTGATCTAGTGTTTTAAAAATCGGACTGAACCGGTCAGTCGGTCCGGGAACTGGAGGGGTCACCGATCTGGTCTGATTACTGGACCCGATATGATATTGAATCAGTAAGAACCGGACAAAAAACCCAAAAAATCGGTGAATCGGCAGTTTTAGAAAACTGGCGGTTCAAATACATACTCGTTTTTTCGCATAAAACGACGCCGTTTTCATTATTTTTTTAATAAAAAATATAATTAAAATATAATTAGGCTTTATTCAAACCTTATCTACTTAATATAAATGCAAGGTTGTCATGACGACAACTTTGGACACAACCCTAACCCTAAATCCTATGTGGCATCATATTAGAAACTTTAATCCAATGTGGCATCATATTATAAACCTATTAAAATTTTGAATTTTTATCACTTTTTATTCTTCAGACCAAAAATCATTACATTTATCCAATCTAAAACCCTAATTTTATTATAATAAATAAATAATTTTTAATAAATTGTCTCCCTACCAAAAAAAAAAATTGATATTAAAGCATTTGAAGTCAATACTTTAATATTGTTATGAATATTTATGTTAGTGGATGTCCATCCATCTCCTAGTTCTTCATCTTCCTATTCCATACTTAATATGTGTTTAATATGTGTGATTTTCTATCTCCCTTGAGTCCTATAAATAGAGACACATATTACAATATAAAGCACACTTGAAATAAGATAAGATGATATTGCTCTCTTTCTTCTCTACCTCTCTTTGATCTATATGGTTTTGGTTAATTTTATAACACGTTATCAGCACGAAGCTCTACCGTGTGAGCGATTTTATGTTCAATTTGCATAATCATGTTTCTTCTCTTTCGAGTAAGTTTTTAAGATTTTTCTTCATCTTATAGATTAAATTTTAGCATGCTATTCTATTATTTATTTTTTTTGTATGAGATTTCATTGGAAATTTTGTTTAGTTAACACAATTATATATTTTAAAGTTGTCTATCATCGATAAGTTCTTGAAGCATCCCTGAAGGATTGCTTAAAGAATGATTGTTCAATTTTTATGAAAACAACAATTGTAATTTTCATGCATTCCTGAAGAATTGCATGAATAGCGTGCATCCCTGAAGGATTATAAATATTATTATTTTTATTAGTAAATCATTTGTGATTGAGTTCATGAAGAACTACAAAATGTGATTGAGTTCCTGAAAAACTATAAAAAAAAAATTGTGATTGTGATTGAGTTCCTGAAGAACTACAATTTGTTGTTGTATCGATCTAAAAATTCATAATTTGTAATATGTTCATTAAAATATTGTCATTTTAGAAAAATGACAAATGATTTTAACGCATCCCAGAAGGATGGTTATATATATTTTTTAGATTATTGTTTATAACAAATTATTTATATAGTTCTTGAAGAACTTATCGAGCATCCCTGAAGGATATAAAAATAAATTATTTTTCTAGTTCCTGAAGAACTTATCCATCCCTGAAGGATAGTTAATCAAATTAATTATATGACGATATAATTTTAGTGATATAATATTGTATGATTAAATATGTTTAATTTTATAAGGGGTAATTGTTTGATAATTATACGATCATATGTTCATATGAATGTATTTGATTTAAGTGTTTAATAATTAAATACTATTATATTGGTTTTGACTTATATTGGAGGTATCTAATATCTTTGTATTACACAACACAATTTGGACAGAAAATGTGTAATAGAAAAGCTATCGTCTTTTCCCCGAGCTTGTACTACACTTATATTAGTACAATTGAAGCACATGTCATTGTAAACCAGTAGTTTACAAATTAGACTTAAATGTGTCGTTGGTAAAACCGATTGGGTCATCTCAGATATAATATGATGCGAATAATTTATATTGAAGAACTAGAAGTTTCTTCAATCCAGTCAATATTTGTGTGTTTCTAAAGGAAAATAAAAATTTGAGAAATTGCGTTTTTATGACATTAATTGTTGCATCGACTAAACTATCATGCATATATCTCTACTCACAACCAGAAGTTTGTGAAATTATTTTCTCAACTAATTAGACTAAGATCTTGTTTTCTGGATTTTTTAGAAATTCATGTATAAGTATCACATATATTATTTAAATTGATATTGGATATCATGTAATATATGTTCATAAAAAGAAAATGGACCCGAAGATCCATTCTTTAGACGTCTAAAGTTAATTATATGATTGATACTTATGAGATCATCAATTTTAAATTATATATTTGAAACACCCAAACTATGATATTAAGATATTTATTCGCATTAAGCCAACAAGATACTATATCTTAGTCCTCCCTAATTTGTTCTAATATTTCTCATCTTAATGAACATTTGGATGTGTTGTGTATATTCCAATTGCTCCAATATAATACGTTAAGATGAGTCATGAAAGAATATTGGAAAAATATAATTAATATGACTCTCAATTTTGAAGATATAATTTGAGAAAATAATCAAATACTTGATTGCAGCCCAGTAGGCTGATTATCACTTGATAAATTAATTTTCTCAATATTAGGGGGAGGGAAATAAGCAGCTGAAATCATGAACAAGAAGTTCAAATGAACAACTGAAATCATGAACAAGAAGTTCAAATGAACAATTTAAAATAAATTGTTGTCTTGATCCTCGTACAAATCAATATGAATCAGAAGTTCAAAATATAATTCATTTGCAAAGTATATGAAATAAATTATCAGCTGATAATACTCCACTCAAAGTGGATTCTCCTATTGGATAATATAATATTGCAACTGAGTTGTTACTGCGCCTGAAGCATGGTATGAAAGTCGGTTCCAATGTTAAAAGTCCTCTACTAAGAAAAGAAACTAAAGATGACCCAAGTGAGGATATGAAAATGCTAAGAGCACTGTGACCTAATTTAATTTTCAGTTCCAGAAGAACAAATCAAGTACTTGAAATATGAAATAAAGAGATCTCGATAAAATATGTCATGGATGAAATTGAATGGAACCGAAATTGAGATAACTAAATAAAGTCAATATTGACAATGTCTTTGTATACAATATAGGGCTAAAAGTGATCAATGATAATGAGGATCATGAGTCAAAGTCTATTAAAGATTAGAGACTAAGTGAGAATTGGCCAAAATAAATATATTCAATTGAATAAGAATTAAACTCGCTTTACAAGTGACTCACTTTTGAACCTGTAGTCCGAACACCTCATGGTGTGAAACTAATTGGATATAAATGAGTTTTTGTGAAAAAGAAAAATAAGAATGATATGAAGTCTGATTTATTGCTCAATGATTTTCACAAAGACCTAAGATAGATTTTGATAAAAACATATTCACCTGTAGTGGATTCAATCAATTTTTGATTAATTAGTCTTGTATCACATGAAGGGCATAATTTGAACATGATGTGTGTAATGACATCTTATTTATATGGTTCACTTAATAGTGACATTTACCTGAAACTCCCTGAAGGGTTCAATATACCAGAGGCACGTAATTATGGATCTCGAGAAAATTACTACATCAAATTGAACAAGTCTCTGTATGAGCTGAAAGAATCTGGATGCATGTGGTATAATCGCCTCAGTGAATATTTACTAAATGATGAATATACAAATAATTCAATTTGTACTTGTATTTTCATAAAATGATGTGGAAAATAATTTGCAATACTAGTTATCTATGTGAATGTGATACATATTATTGGAACTCTTGAAGAGCTTCCAAAAGCTATAAATTCCTTAAAGAAAGAGTTTGAGATGAAGGACCTAGGAAAAACAAAAATTATGTCCAGCCTTACAAATTGAGAATTTGGACAATGGAATATTTGTACATCAGGAAGATTATATAGAAAAGTGTTGAAACACTTCTATATGGACAAATCTCATTCGTTGTCTACTTCAATGATTGTTATATCATTAGATGTAGAGAAAGATCCTTTCAGGCCTCAAGAAAATGATTACAAAAATTGTTTGGTCCTGAAGTATCATATCTTAGTGCAATTGGAGCACTAATGTACCTTGCTAATTATACACGTCTCGATATATCGTTTGTGGTCAATCTATTACCAAGATACAATTATTCGCCTACATGTATTTGAACAGAGTCAAACATATACTTCGTTATCTTTGAGATGCTGGTTACTTGTCACATTCTCACAATAGTGGATCAGAAACAGGCTATTTGTTTACATGTGATGGTACAACCATTTCATGGAGATCTATGAAACAACTCATGGAAACAACTTCATCAAATCCTGCATAACTATTAGCACTACATGAAGTCATTTCGAAGAAGATATTTTAAGCAACGACTACAAAGAATATCGTCTCACATGTAAATGTCTGCATGAGGGGGAGAAATACATATATTTTGCACTCTTTTTTCCTTCACCATGGTTTTGTCCCATTGGGTTTTCCTGGTAAGTTTTTTAACGAGGCAATTCACATTCAAAGGATATTGTACTCTTTTTCCTTCACTAGAATTTTTCCCACTGGGTTTTTTTTAGTAAGGTTTTAACGAGGCATATCCTCAATGGACATCCAAGGGGGAGTGTTATGAATATTTATGTTAGTGGATGTCCATCCATCTCCTAGTTCTTCATCTTCCTATTCCATACTTAATATGTGTTTAATATGTGTGATTTTCTATCTCCCTTGAGTCCTATAAATAGAGACACATATTACAATATAAAGCACACTTGAAATAAGATAAGATGATATTGCTCTCTTTCTTCTCTACCTCTCTTTGATCTATATGGTTTTGGTTAATTTTATAACAAATATGTATAATTTTATATTATTACCTCATCTTATACTATTGTAGTAATTATATATATTTCAACTTTTTTTGTTGTTGTATATCTTCATCCTTTTCTACCCAAACAAAGACAAGGTACCTATTTTTTTTTTAATTTTTGTATCGATATTTTTATTTCCTTTTCTTATTTTTGACTATGTGTTAACTATTCTTCAATTTATATGGCAGACTTACGATTTAATTTACTCTATTATATCAATTATCTAAATATTTTAACTATACGATTTTGTAATAATTTTCTTATAGGATTTTGTGATGTAGTTTTCTCTACTATTTCTTGCGGACCTAAAGAAGAAAGAAGAATTATTTTGTTGCTACTTTTACATTCTTATTACTTGAGAATCATGTGAAAAATCATATAAAAATCATATAAAATCATATAAATATCAATTATGATACAAATGATTATAACAATATTTAAATATGTCATTTTGTTCTGCATTATTTGAATTTCATAGGTAACAATATTATTATTATTATGATAAATTATATTATTATGATTGCGATTTACTTGCAAGCATGTTGTTGCAATTTATTGTTCTTTATTTTCAATACAGTAAATTAGATTATTGTTTCAATTGTTGTAACTTCTCAAAATCGTCAAATTTATCTTTTATTATTCCAATTAATTGATTCGAAATTGTAATATTTATATAATAACAATATTAATATTAACACTATATAATTATATATATATATATATATATATATATATATATATATATATTTGACATCTTTATTTTATTAAATATTAAATTAACACTATATTAATACATAATAATAATAATAATTATTATTATTATAAAAATACTAATAATAAAAAAAACATAATATTATATTAATAATAATAATATAATAATAATAATAATATATAATAATAATTTATACAAGTTTAAATTATATAAATTTATTGAAATAAATAAATTTAAATTTGATGCAGAGAATAAAATCAAGATTTATTTTATACGTCATTGAAATAAATAATTAAGTTCGATTAAATTTTTTAACCGCTCAAATTATTAAAGTCAGTTTTAAAATATCAATCAATTAAAATCAGTTTTAAAATATCAATAAATTAAAATAGGTTAAAAAAGCATTTATACAAAGAATTTAATTTGGTTTTATTGAAACAAATATTTAATTTCAATTAAATTTTTTAACCCCTCAAATTATTAAAATCGATTTTAGAATATCAATCGATCAAAATCGATTTACTTTGACAATCTATTTCACAAATTCATATTCCTTTAAAATTTGCACAATATCGAACGAGTAAGATCTTAACTCAAATGATTAAAGTTATATATTTTTCTCAATGATCTCACAAATCATTGAGATCAAAATAGCAAATCATAAAAATATAATAATCTCACAGATCATTGAGAACATAACTAAGCGAAAGGAATTTATTTACATTATAATTTAAGTTTTTTTAAAACTATTTCTTCCTTTAAATAGTTTGAAATTATATTACCCATCTTTCTATTGCAGATATAATATATTGTTATTTTTGTGATATGATATTTTTCTCCCTCTTAATTCATATATATTTCTATCATCCTTTTTTATTTCTGTTCAATCTCTCTAATAGGTATATCATTACCCACACCCAAAATATAAATTTTTATTATTTTTATATATTCTATATTTTTCATTTGATATGTGTCATCATAATCGTTGTTTTTTTTTGTAGGAGAACAAAATAGGCATGCTTTAGATTTATAGGTCAATTTATAAAAGTTTTGTTTAAAAATATGTGTCTAATCACCCATTTTTTATGTATTTTTATATATAAATATATAAATTAAATATTTTTATTGAATTTTTTATATTTGTCATCCGATACTAAATATTTTTAATGGCAATAACATCTCAATACCTCAAAGTTTGCAAAACTATGTACACCATTAATAATATATTTTCTTTTATTTAAATTATTTATTTAAATAATAATCACGTCATTTTAAGATATACTGAAAACAAACGAGAATGTATTGATTTCTAAGTTACAATTTTAATTTAATAATAAATATTGTAGTGATAATAACAAGCCATTGAAACAAAACTATTAAAATAAAAAATAAAAATAAAAAATAAAATAAAATGATAAAATAATAGTAATAGAATATATCATAATATAGTAAAGTAATTGTTATAAATTAACATTAACATTAATAATAATAATAATAATAATTATTATTATTATTATTATTATAACCTACTTAATATAATAATAACAATAATAATAAAATATTAAATTTTAATAAATATTATAGTTTTCAATCCTAAAATATCCGTGTATCGCACGGGCCAACAATCTAGTTTATATATATATATATATATATATATATATATATATATATATATATATATATATATATATATATATATATATATATATATATATATATATATATATATATATATATATATATATATATATATATATATATATATATATATATATATATATATATATATATATATATATATATATATATATATATATATATATATATATATATATATATATATATATATTGTAATAGGGACCGGTTTATTCAACCGAATTATCCGATCAAACGGTTCGACCAGTGATTCAACCAATGAGCCAGTGATCCAGTACCCTCACCGGTTTGATGACCGGTCTGATTTTTAAAATACTAGTACTTTGATCATAATCGTGTCACTATTTCTACTTGTTTCAATCCAATTTTCAAGCATTGTCTTGGAATTTTAGTTAAAATACTTTTTAACCTCGTCGTGTTGAAATCTTACTTAACATACTCTTAAAGGTCGACAACCAGTGCAATGTTAAGTTGTTCACAAATAGTATGTTGTTCATCAAATACATGTTATTGGACGATAAAATGTAATAATGGAAGCATGCTTCAATACTTTCCTGAAGCAAACATTTCATTAATTAAAGTTGGTAATTTCTACAACGTATAGCTTATCCTATGTGGATACAAAATAGGAGGCAATGTGACAAGGTTCCAAACAAAACCAATGAGAAATGGCGTTGTGATGCAATTCCAGATACAGAATCATAAACCACATTGGGCACATAAACAACTAAAATGATACATGTTTTTGCATCCAACTGAAATGCATATAGAATAAAATTCTTAGTTTGATGTCCAAACATAGATCTGGCCTCCGCTTGTAGCTCCTGCTAGCATCCCAACATTGTAAGGGTGGGCATCAAATCTACATGGAATTGCAGACATGTGTGGGCTCTCTAAAGTCTTTACTGTCGCCTTTTGAACTGTTGAGACGATGTCAACTCCTCTGTTCATGTTCCCAATGAATAGATGTGAATTGTCCCAGCCCCATATTGCTCTGCTACCACAAAATCAAGATCATGAACGCAATTAGAATCAAATAGTGATGAATTATATCATAATTGAAATGTAAAAATCAGGTCCAAACTCAAAAGAGTTAAGAGTTAAGTCCCACAGCTTGTTTTGCCTAGGGACTAACTAGTTCAGCAGATGGCAAAAGAATTACACAACAACTAAACATTCAATAACTCTCCCAAAACCGCACCTGAAAGTCGAGAGCCATCTTCCAGTCTGATTGAAATGATACACAGAAGTCTCATCCTCCAAATTCACTCCACTGTATATACGAACTGTGTTGTCCAAGCTGCACAAAGATAGCATAGTCCCAATCCAATCAAATTCAAAATTTAGCACAAACCCAGATCAATATAATTAAGAATAGAAAAAGAATGCAAATTTGAGAATCGATGTTAACATCCTGACCCAGATTAGTAAGTAACAAAAAGTAATAGACTATGCTAGTAAGTAAGCACGCTCACACTGTACCTTTAAGTATTGAAACATAGTAATATTAAGAATGGAATAAAGGTTTCATACCTAGTAGTGGCAAGGCTGCATCCAGTAGGAGAGAAATAGGCTGATTGCACCGATCTTTTGTGAGCAAATGTCCTCAAGGCTGAGTGCTTAGGCCCTCCAATACATCTCAAATCCCAAGTACAGGCAGTTCCATCAGAGGAACTGGTAGCTACAATATGAGAGCTTTGAGGGTTGAAATCAATTGTATTAATTCTAGCTTCATGCAAATCCCAATGGGATGAACATTTTCCTATCCTGTTATCAAATACTGCCAGACCCCCTTTACCCTCAGAGAAATATAAACAGTTTGCATCATTCTTTGGTTGTGAGAGAGCGTATATGCATGCATTATCACTACCGTTATAAACCATATCAAAAATTTCCTTCTCGGCATCCATCAACCGAATTAATCCATCATAACAACTAGTGTATATCTGCATACAAATCAATGATCACAACATCAGACAATTCGTTCAAACCCGTAAAATTAAGGAAGTTATAAATTATCCTATCAATGAATTCATTAAAACTTATAAAAAGTTGAATATATATATATCAAAACATAGCCTCATCTTTTCAAAGCTCTTCATCAAAGATATCATAAGGATAAAATAACTAACTGATGCAGAATTCAGAAATGATTCACACACCTTTGACAAGCAATGTTGTTGGAACAAAACCCCAGAAATGGGAGCCTCGTGTGGATGGTACAAAAAAAACTCACTTTCTCCAACATTCCAAAAACCAATATCCCCAAATTTGTTACCCGCTGCAATCGTGTTAACATCCTTTGAAGGACAAAACCGCACTTGAGTTATCCTTCCAGGAAGGACACGTGCTATATTTTCAGGATCCAGATACAAAGATTCCAAGTCAAGGGAACACTCGGTTTTCATCTTTTTTACAGACCCATTAAGTTTTTCTTCTGAGAATTCCTTATTGGACATACCAACGAGTGTCTCAATAAAAGAACGATCAGAACCATCAACGCCTTTGTAAACATCCTTCATGGAAATAGGACCCAAATTTTGAACAATGTTCTCAACTTTATTGGGGGAATTGTGAGGGGAAGTGTTGGAATCTGAAGTAGAGTCTAAATCTAACCCTTTGGAATCAGGCGGGATACCTCTAGTTCGAAGTGAGCGTCTGATTACAATTGGGGTTTCAATTTTGGGTTTTTTCTCCGATTTAACAGTGTAAGATTTGGTAACAATCCTGAAAATCGCAAATTATGAACATCAATTATCAAAACAAACGAGTATTGAAGTTCAATTAAAAGGGGAAAATTAATCATGACATATGAAGTAAAAAATATAGAAATGGAGAAGAAAAATACTTGGAATGATCGGAGAGTGCGGTGGCTTTGGATTGAACTTTGAGTGCGGCCATCATTTCATTGTTGCGACGAATATTTTCAAGACGCTTGCGTTCATACTCGTTGATTTTGGGAGGCGCCATTGAAATTGAAGAGAAAGAAGATGAAGTTAGGGTTTTGATTTTGGAAAAACAGTAGTGAATGAAAGGTTTTAGATCTAAGAATTTATATTTATTTTTCACGAAAATACATTTTGCGCGGGAACTCAAAACTCGCTCTGGCGGTAAACAGAGTAATTGTCTGGTAAAAAATATCTCGTATATAAACTTAAGAAATCAAATGGCCATAAAAATGCATATATACTTGGTTCAATTGATGACACACGGCAGAGTTTTTTTGTTTTATTAAAATTATTTAATTGTTTAATATGTCAAATTATTATTCCCATATTACTTTTTATAAATAAGTTATTAAAAGTGTTGTTAATATAATATTTACAAGTGGACGCAATTATTTGTTATTAATTAACAAACAGAAATGTTATTCTTACACTAAACCATACACCTACACCGTATGTACGGACAATATTATTGGATTATCATTGTGCTTTAAGATACCATTCCTTTCCGAGGTGACGGGCCATGAGCAACATCATTTCCCGCAGTTGTCTTTACGAATGATTCCTTATTCAGAAGAATCAGTGATATTATTTACAAAATACTACCAGGTTGATGCATTTCATAGTGATCTTGCGACATTTAAAATGGTTATTAAACTTCTAAGGGCAACAACTCTAATACCACTTTGGGTTATGATTATGATACTTAAAAAAAAAATAGCTTAATTAAAAGAAGAGAAATGCTAAAAATAAAAGGATGACTACCACTTCTCTTTCCAATTCAAACATTAAGAGAGTACACTACAAAACATGCTTTTGTCATTGGTACAATAAGAAGTGCATCCCTGTCACTTGAAACAATTGCAGTAAATGCATTTTGTTGATCCATGAAACAAACATGTTTAAAGTCTGCTAGAACATAAATTTTGCAGAAAAAAATTATCAGCAACCTATGAATGATACTTTACATAAAAAAACATAGAAGATAGGCATCAACTAAAATGTTTCATTTTTTTTTATTCAACCGAGGTTTGGATCCTGCAGCCATATAGTTGTCATATGTTAAATGAGTTAAGATCTCATTTCAAAAGGTATATCAAAGGATAAAGTTTTCCAAATACATTTATACATCTAACAGAGCCAGATTTAACATTGTATGAGAATCGGATTAAAGACCAATGTAGAAATTGTTTGGAGTTACAGACTCCTTAAGTTCTCGGGCAATTGGATATAAATGTGTTTGATCAACCTCATCTTTCAAACTAAATTTTAGAATGAGACAGAGGCTCATTTCAATGCATCATATAGCCGATACTTAACACAAAAAGTCATGAAAATAGTCCAACTAAAATGGTACATCACATGTTTGTTGGAATCATGGTGGGATTTTCAAGAAACGCATTGCCAATCAAAATTTTGAATTTAGAACTTCATACAAGTTGTGTCCAAAAAGCATGGGGACTTGATAATTTATGTTGCAGTACCGCAATTCCAAATGAGCACTAAAAAGTCCTAGCGCGATGTCCAAACATAGACCTGGCCTCCGCTCGAACCCCCTGCTAGCATCCCAACTTCGTAAGAGTGTGCATCAAATTTATGTGGAATTGCAGATATGAGTGGGCTCTCTAGAGTCATCACAGTTGCCTTTTGAGCTGTCGAGACAACAGCAATTCCTCCTTTTGTACTCCCAGTGAAGAGGTATGAGTCGTCCCAACCCCATATTGCCCTGCCAACATGAAATCAAGATAACAAATGTCAACTAACGAAGACTGAAATAAATTCCTTTTTAACTAATGAAGACTGAAAACAGTGGGACAAGATAAGCAGATGGCAAAGAGAAAGGCATAAAACTCAACAAAAATCTGTTGCTTCCCCAGAAACCGCACCTGAAAATAGAAAGCTTCCGGCTACTTTCATGATTAACAAAAGCTGCGTCCTTCAAGTTAACTCCACTGTATATGACAACCGTGTTGTTTGTGCTACATCAAGAGATTAATCAACTCAATCCAATCAAATTCACACTTAGGTAAATAAAATCAAGGATTAGAATCATCAAAAGATTATAACCAAGGATTGAAAAAAAAAACATTTATTGAATCAAGTTTCTAATCAGAACTGAACTTAACAAATAACATTAAATACTAGACGCTATGAAGCACGAACACCCCAAACACAACTCCGACAAAGACACATTGACACCCCTAATAATTTGAAAAAATGAATAAACTAAACGCAATCACAAGTGTTTCATACCTTGTGATCGCAAGGCTACATCCAGAAGGAGAGAAATAGGCAGATTGCAAGCCTCTTTCATGAGTAAATCTCCTTATAGCTGGGAGGTTACTATCCTCACGCAGACCACCCATAAATCTAAAATCCCAGGTACACGCAATTCCATCCGCTGAACTAGTAACTGCAATGTGAGGGTTTTCAGGGTTGAAATCTATTGTATTAATCCTCCTTCGATGCAAAGCTAAGCAGGACGAAGAGGAACATTTTCCCATCCTACTATCCCAAACAGTCAAACCTCCAGAACCTTCAGCTAAATATAAACAGTTTGCCTCATTCTTTGGTTGCGCGAGAGCATATATACCTGCTTTATCACTACTTTGATATACCATATCAAAAATTTCCTTCTCGGCATCCATCATCTTAACAAATCCATCTTTACAACTTGTGTATATCTGCATATTAAAATCAATAATCACAACATCAGAAACTCTGCTATTTCGCAAACATGTTAAAACGGAAAATGAGAATTCGGCATTCACACACCTTTGACAAGCAATGCGATTGAACCACAATCCCGATAATGAGAGTTTGATGCGGCCGATACAAAAAAACCTCACTTTGTCCAACATTCCAGAACCCAATACTCCCATTTGTGTCACCCGCTACAATCATGTTGATATCATTGGAAGGGAAAAACCGCATTTGAGTTACCCTTTCAGGAACAACTTTTGATATATTTTCAGGATCCAAAGACATAGATTCCAACTCAAAAGAACACTCAGCTTTGTTCTTACTTTTTGCAGTACCATTGGATTGTTGTTTTAGGGTTTCAATGAAAGAACAATCCGAGTGCGTGCCTTTGTAAGCTCCCAAAGTGTACTTCCTAGGCTTAGTCTTAGAAGGGAGAGAATTCGATGGATCGGGTGTAACGCCTATAACAGATTTGTTAGAGTTAGTTGGTTATTGTTCAAAATAGTTGGTTAGAATTTGTTACAAAAATAAAAATACTACCTCTGATTCGGAGGGAGCGTCTGCTAGCATTAGGGGTTTCGGTTTTCGGTTTCTTCTCGGATTTCAATTTGGTCACAGCTCTGTAAAATTCAAATATGCAATGTCATTTATCAACAATTATCGTCCTGTTCAATCAGCTCAGTTAATATAATGAGGTATTAGAGAAGAAAATGACCTTGGACGCTTGAAGAGTTGTGAGGCTTTGGAGTGTATGTTGAGTGCGGAAATCATTTCGGTGTTGCGACGAATGTTTTCGAGTCGCTTCAATTCGTATTCAGAAAGTTTCTGAGTCGCCATGGAAGAGGAGGATCTATGTTTCTAATGGCTTCTTTGCTTAGCTAATTATTTTTGTAAATTTATGTTTCTGAGTTCTGAAAGGAGAACATTGAAGAATGCAATGATATCCCGCGCAAAAAGTACCGCTGAAATGTAGGATAGTTTGGTAATTACCGTCTACACAAGAATCATTTCATGCTCATTTTATTCATTTATAAAATGATTTATATAGAGTATAGACACTAATAAATTTATTATTATTATTATTATTATTATTATTATTATTATTATTATTATTATTATTATTATTATTATTATTATTATTATTATTATTATTATTATTATTATTATTATTATTATTATTATTATTATTATTATTATTATTATTATTATTATTATTAAATTAGTATACCATTATGATTTAAATTTTTTAGGTTTATTTATTTTAATTAACTTATGTGTTATGTCATTTAATTTTTTTTATATTTTTAGCACGTCAATTTAATTATTAAAATTACATTCTTTTTAATTTAAATATTTTTTAAAAATTAGAACAGAGTCTCTCAGTTGACTGGACCGGCCCTGTGTTCACTGTGTAGTAGTGTATGTTTTATATTAATAAAATATTGCATTAATGTTGTGTTTTTGTTTGTCATTACAAAGTCTCTCTAAATTGCAACTCAGACTCTTATACCAATTTGTTGGAATAATTAGGTTTCAAGAAAAGGAAGAAGAAAGAGTGAGAAGAGAGAAACTATTGAAAAGAGAATTTTATTGAAGTGAAGTTGCTCTCTGCTTACAACCTATTTATAAGACAACCAAAATCCAAAACATACAAGATACACTTCGACACAACAATTATATGTTGTATTCGACTATGTCAAATATAGCTAACTCCACTCAGCTATCTTAACTATGTAAACTCCAAGTGCTTCGGCTCTGTCGAACACAACATTGTCGATCATAGACTTGCTTACCGAAACCAAGAATTACATCTTCTAACAATCTCTAGTCGACCAAATAATCAAAAACATGAACCTTACACAAAAGAAATACACCTTGATCAAAATGAAAGGCTTTAATCCTCTGAGGGCAGATAAACTTGCATTTTGTTTCTCAGTTCCAAAATTGTGATACTGATTTTATGCTAGTTAATGCGATGGGTTTTACAAAATATTTTCAGGATGATGCATCTTGCAGGGATATTTGCAATATTTGGAAGAGTTCTTAAGATTCTAAAACCGTCCACTCTAATGCAACTTTTGGTTATGGTTAAAATACTGATACTCAACAAACGAAAACTGAATTAAAAGGATAACTGCAATTTCTCTTTCCAATTCAAATAGCAAGACAGTACACTACAAAACAAGTTTTTGCCTTTGATACAGTATGAAATGCATCATGTCAATGGGATTTTCAAGAAACGCATTGCCAACCAAAAGTTTGAGTTTACAACTTCATACTAGGTGTGTACAAAAAGCATGGGGACTTGATAATTTATGTTGCAGTACCGCAATTCCAAACGAGCAATAAAAAGTCCTAGCGCGATGTCCAAACACAGACCTGGCCTCCGCTCGTACCCGCTGCTAGCATCCCAACTTCGTAAGAGTGTGCATCAAATTTATATGGAATTCCAGATATGAGTGGGCTCTCTAGAGTCATCACAGTTGCCTTTTGAGCTGTTGAGACAACAGCAACTCCTCCTTCTGTACTCCCAGTGAAGAGGTATGAGTCGTCCCAACCCCATATTGACCTGCCACCATGAAATCAAGATAACAAATGTCAACTGTTTTTTGTTCGGAATGAAATAAATTCCTTTTTAACTAATGAAGACTGGAAACAGTGGGACAAGATCAACAAATGGCAAAGAGAAAGGCATAAAACTCAACAAACATTCGTTGCTTCCCCAGAAACCGCACCTGAAAGTATAAAGCTTCCCGCTACTTTCATGATCAACAAAAGCTGCGTCCTCCAAGTTTACTCCACTGTATATGACAACTGTGTTGTTCGAACTACATCAAGAGATTATATCAACTCAATCCATTCAAACTCACAATTAGGTAAATAAAATCAAGGATTAGAATCATCAAAAGATTATAACCAAGTGTTTCATACGTTGTGATCGCAAGGCTACATCCCGAAGGAGAGAAATAGGCAGATTGCAAGCCTCTTCTTTCATGAGTAAATCTTCTTAAAGCTCGGAGGTCACTATCCTCATGCAGACCACCAATACATCTAAAATCCCAGGTACATGCAATTCCATCCGATGAACTAGTAACTGCAATGTGAGGGTTTTCAGGGTTGAAATCTATTGTATTAATCTTCAATCGATGCAAAGGTAAGCGGGACGAAGAGGCACATTTTCCCATCCTACTATCCCAAACAGTCAAACCACCAGAACCTTCAGCTAAATAGAAACAGTTAGCCTCATTCTTTGGTTGCGCGAGAGCATGTATACATGCTTGACCACGACTTTGATATACCCTATCAAAACTTTCCTTCTCAGCATCCATCATCCTAACAAATCCATCATTACAACTCGTGTATATCTGCATATTAAAATCAATAATCACCGCATCAGAAAATTCTGCTATTTCGCAAACATTTTAACAGAAAATGAGAATTCAGTAACCAATATTCACACACCTTTGACAAGCAATGTGATTGAACCAGAATCCCCGAAATGAGAGTTTCATGCGGATGATACAAAAAAACCTCACTTTGTCCAACTTTCCAGAACCCAATATTCCCATGTGTGTCACCCGCTACAATCATCTTTATATCATTGGAAGGGAAAAACCGCATTTGAGTTATCCTTCTAGGAACAACATTTGATATATTTTCAGGATCCAAAGACATAGATTCCAACTCAAAAGAACACCCAGTTTCGTTCTTAATTTTCACAGTACCATCGGATTGTTGTTTTAGGGTTTCAATGAAAGAACAATCCGAGTGTGCGCCTTTGTAAGCATCCTTCATTGGAAGAGAATCTGATTCTGCTGTAACGCCTATAACAGATTTGTTAGAATCAGTTGGTTATTGTTTAAAATAGTTGGTTAGAATTTGTTACAGAAATAAAAATACTACCTCTGATTCGGAGGGAGAATCTGGTAGCATCAGGGGTTTCAGTTTTCGGTCTCTTCGATTTCAATTCGGTCACAGCACTGTAAAATTCAAATATCAATGTAATTCATCAACCATAATCATCCCGTTAAGTCAGCTCAGTTAGTAGCTCTGCATAGACATCAGGTGCAGGGTCACGGGCTTAAACCCGAGAGTCAACTCCGGCCACTAGGCTACTTTAAAAAAAAAAAACAATGTTCAAATTAGAGAAAAATAATGAGCTATTAGAGGAGAAAATGACCTTGGACGCTTGAAGAGTTCTGAGGCTTTGGCTTTTAAATTGAGTGCGGAAATCATTTCGTTGTTGCGACGAATGTTTTCGAGTCGCTTCAATTCGTATTCAGAAACTTTCTGAGTCGCCATTGAAGAGGAAGATTTGGGTTTCTGATGGCTTCTTTGGTTAGCTAATTATTTTTGTAAATTTATGTTTCTGAGTTCTAAAAAGGAAAACATTGAAGAAAGAAAGCGATGATTCCCCCGCAAAAAGTAATGTAGGATAGTTTGGTAATTACCGTCTTCCGTCTATACAAGAATCATTTCACTCTCATTTTAAAATTTGTTTCATTTATAAAATGACTTTAAATAGATATACTATAATAAATTATATATACCCTAATAATAATAATAATAATAATAATAATAATAATAATAATAATAATAATAATAATAATAATAATAATAATAATAATAATAATAATAATAATAATAATACACCCGTCATGATTATACTTATTTGAATGTTATTGCTAATCAATATAATTTTAAAAAATTATTTGAAATATATCAATATAACTAATTTTGATATAAGTTTATGTGTAATTTAAAATATAAGTTAGTTGTTTTGATGTGTTATATTATTATTTAACTATTTAAAATAAATTTGCACAAAATTAATAAATAAATAAAATAAATCATTTATTTATAACATCAAACTAATAATTGAAATAGAAAATAAATAGAATTGTAAAATTGAAATAGAAAAATCACTAATTTCATAGATGTTAGAAGATAAATAAATTTGTTTGTAGAGCTCAACGGCATGAATTATATTATATGTGACTTTATAACACCGTTGAGTATTTGCATTTAGCATCACTCATGAATTTTTCTTTACCCACCTCCCTATGGGGGAAACCCCCAGCGAAATCCCAAAACTGCCCTTGCTTCGGAGATGCATCTCCGAAGTTATTTTTTTTTTGTTTTTTTTTTTAGTTCGGAAATGAATCTCCGAAAACATCAAAAATTTGATGTTTTCGGAGATTCATTTCCGAACTAAAAAAAATTCAAAATCCGTGCATATTTTCGGAAGTTCATTTCCGAAACTGTTGCTGCATATACAAATTTCCCTCCTTCACTTTTTCATCATTTTTCTCCAAAAACTTATCAAAACCCTCTCTAAACCCTATCAATCTCCATCAATTTTTCGCCCTAAAAGCAAGTTTCAAACCGTTGATCACGTTAAAGGGGGCATAGAAAGCTACAATTTCAGGTAAACATCTCTCATTTCATCCCCTTTTTCACTACATTGATTCAACAAATTTATGCTGAAAACTGATATGGTTCGGAAGTTCATTTCCGAAATATATTACCTAACAAATTTCGGAAATGAACTTCCGAAACATGCCCTGGTAGTTTAAAAAAAAAACAGTTTTGGCCAATTTTGCTAATTTTTGCATTTGCTAGGTATGGTGCATCCGGACAACATTGTGCAAGACGATGGAGTATTAAATCCAGAAATTGTCAACGTTAATAACGATCCGGTTATTGACGCTACTCCTATGATCAATGCGGTCGATGTTAGGCAACATTTTACAAATGATCGGAGCTTCGTTAGTCGAGAACAATTGATTGATTGGGTTCGAAACGAAGCTAGTAAACTTGGATTTGGAATTGTCATTTTAAGGTCGGACAACGGAAATAGTAGGCGGAAAGCTTTCGTTGTTTTGAATTGCGAACGTGGTGGTAGTTATGTGCAATCAAACCGTGTGCTAAAACACGAGGACACGGGATCGAGAAAGTGCGGGTGTCCGTTTAAGTTGCGTGCCACTCGGAGGGTTGATGATTTGTGGCGGTTAACCGTAATTTGTGGAATGCATAATCATGCCTTGGATGTCAAGTTACACGGGCATCCAATGGCGTGTCGTTTGTCCCGCGAAGAGAGGAATGTGATATCGGACCTAACGATAGTCAAAGTGGCGCCTCGCAACATACTTGCCGATTTGAAGCGTAAGAAACCGGATAGCGTTTCAAATATCAAGCAAGTTTACAATGAACAGCACAATCTCAAGGTTTTGAATATGGGCCCTCGTTCGGAAATGCAACAACTTTTGAAACTTCTAGGCGATAACAATTACGTTTCAAGCTTCCGAACCTCCGAGGACAAAGTTACCGTGCGTGATATTTTTTGGACTCATCCCGAAAGTATCAAATTGTTCAACACATTTCCAACCGTTCTAGTCATGGATTCGACGTACAAGACAAACAAGTATACGCTTCCTCTTCTAGAGATCGTCGGTGTGACCTCGACGGACAAGACTTATTCGGTGGGGTTTGCTTTTTTGGAGTGTGAAAAAGAAGAAAACTTTACGTGGGCCTTGGGAATTTGCAAGTCTTTGTTAGTTGATCAAGAGGTTATGCCAAACGTCGTTGTCACCGATCGGGACAATGCTTTGATGAATGCGGTCGATACCGTCTTCCCGACATCTACCGCTTTACTTTGCCGGTATCACATAACTTGCAACGTGAGAAGCAAGTTGAAACCCGCGGTTGGGACAAAAGATAGGTTGGATGAAAATGGTAAATTTGTCAAAGCCGGTGTTGTGGTTGATAGGATAATGGTGGCATGGAGGGGAATTTTGGATGCATACTCCGAAGAGGATTATACCGAGAAATTGGTACACTTTAGGTCTTTGTGTGGTTCCATTAGGACATTTTGTCATTACGTCGAATCCACCATTCTTGACAAAGTTAGAGAAAAAGTCGTGTGCGCTTGGACAAATCGGGTTAGACATCTTGGTTGCACCACGACTAACCGAGTTGAATCCGCACATGCGGTCTTCAAGAGGTGGTTGGGTGATAGTAAGGGAGATTTGTGTCGCGGGTGGGACACCGTGAATCAAATGCTTGAAAATCA
The DNA here is from genome assembly GCF_029867415.1 of Vicia villosa. Classification (NCBI taxonomy): domain Eukaryota; kingdom Viridiplantae; phylum Streptophyta; class Magnoliopsida; order Fabales; family Fabaceae; genus Vicia; species Vicia villosa. Next base: position 205,456 of record NW_026705468.1, read on the forward strand.
ACACAATGAAATTCAAACATCGTTCGGTCGGAGCAAGACGGTCATGGAACACCGGTATAAGGGCCAAATTCTATTCTCCCAATTGATTTACAACATATCTCGAACGGGTTTGAATTTTTTGTTTCATGAAGCTAAGCGGTCGGAGACCACGGGGGCGGATAGTTCTTTATGTGGGTGCACCATTAGAACTACATACGGCCTTCCGTGTGCTTGTATAATTTCAAAAAAGAAGGAGTTGAATTCACCAATACGCATGGATGAGGTAGCCGACCATTGGAAGAAACTTCGTTTTGATGATTTTGACCCGCCGAAGGAAAATGACTCCAAAATCACCATCTCCGACGAGTTGGAAGTGATAATGGAGAAGTTTGCTAAGGCGGACGACACAACAAAATTGCACATAAAAGAACAATTGCGAAAGATCGCGTTTCCGGAGACCACCGATTTGAAACCGCCATCTCAACCGGTTAAGACGAAAGGTGCACCGAAAAAGTAAAAAATTGCACAAGATGACAATTCAACAAAACGATCTCCTTCCTACTTTGAACACGTTGATTCATCGTTGCCGGAAATTCAAGAGACACCGAAGTCCACATGTAGTGGTAACAAAGGAGCCCGTATTTCGAAGCCACCTCGCACACCGCCGATCAAAAAATCACCGATTGTCTACATTGATGAGATGCCACTTTTCATGCACAAATATATCGATAACATCGTTGATGTTGGAGGCGACGGTAATTGTGGATATCGGGCCGTTGCGGGTTTGCTCGGTAAAGGGGAAAATAATCACACTTTAGTCCGACGGGAGCTCATTGCGGAGTTGACTTCGTATCGGGATATCTACGGCCGACTATATGAAAATCAAGAAAAGTTTGCAAAAATTCATGATGCACTTGTTCCATCACTTACCGGTATCGCTCCGGTTTCGAAGTGGATGTCATTCCCCGAGATGGGTCATCTAATAGCAAGTGCATATGATATGGTGTGCGTCGATTTGACGAGGTTCGGATTATGTGAGACTTTCTTTCCACTTCATAGTCGACCGCCGTTGGACGCGTCGGGCCGCGTCATATGCATCGGGTATCTACGATCGCGGCACTCCGTTCAAGTGTTTTTGAAACCGGGTTGTCCTATACCGGCTACTTCTTGTCAATGGACGGCACATCGTTCAAATGAGGCGGAGACTTGGCCGGATCCGTTCGTTGCGAGGATGGCGGAGTTTGAAGAAATGATGAGCAAGGAGCGCGAGCAAAATAGAGAGCGTTCGAAGAACGTGCCTATTTTGGACTTAGGATCCACCGATTGGTTCGGTGAATTTTAGTTCGTTCCGGATCGTTTTTTGTTTGTAACGATCATTTTTTGTATGTATTGTTGTTTATCATGTAAAATCGGACCGATTCAATACATATATAATATAAGTATGTTTTATGTCATCAATGTCTAATTTATGTCTATTTTGAATTCCTTTGGTATTGTTTACACAAAACACTAAGCAATCAACAAAATGCAAAATTTAAGTCTGTTTTCTGCATAATTCGGAAATGAACTTCCGAAATATACATGTCTGGAGCCTATTTTCGGAAGTTCATTTCCGAAATGTCCCCTGAGGCAGGATAAGGTTTGTTGGGCCATCAATGCTCCAATAAGTCTATAAATACCACACACTCTTCTTCATCCTCTTCACACCACAAAACACAAATGACACAAACCTACCCTCACCTAGCATTCGTCTACTTTGAAACCGGCTACCCGATGCCGTTCCAATTTCGCTTCTCGCGCGACACGCCGTTTGCAGAATTGATACCGTCGCTCAACACGCTTTTGCGCTATCCCGAGAATCGAAAGGTTGTCAAGCTCGAGTACCGCTCTCCATCGCTTAACGACGAGGGAGACATTAAGTTCACACCTTTTGAGATCAAGAACGACGAAGACTTAGCGGTTATGTGGACAACGTTCGACCGATTTTCTTCGAAAGGCCCGATCGAGTTGGACGCCAAACTTCAAAGATCGGCGGACGACGTTATCAAAATGTTGACTCATCCCCGCCTACCCGTGTTCAACAATATGTAACTTTGATTTTCAGTAATATTATCGTTGTAATCTTCACCCGATTAAATAAAGCGAATCATTGTTATTTTTCATTTTGCTTCTGTCCAGACATAACTTCGGAAGTGCATTTCCGAATTCCATCATGGGGGGTGCGCTCGGAGATGAACTTCCGAAACACCACATTTTCTGAAAATTTAACTTTATTTCGGAGATGCATCTCCGAAATCAATTTTTTATATTAAAAAAAACACTTTTTCGGAAGTTCATTTCCGAAAACACCTTTTTTGCAAAAAAAAAAATACCGTTTCGGAAATGAACTTCCGAAACAAGGGGTAGTGTGGTAAATTCACTAGGGGTGGGCAAGAAGGTTAGGAGGTGGCTAAAAAAATTCTCTCACTCATTCACTCCTAGAGTGAAGTTTGATAGAAAATTTTATGGTTATTCAAAGTTTGTATGTAAAAAAAATAAAAATTCAACTATTAGCATCTTCTCTTATTTCTTTGAATATTTTTATGAGAGAAAAAATAGAAATGAAAGATTTAGAGAGATATAACTTAAAAAAAAACAATACACAAAAGAGAAAGAAAAAAAGAAAAATAAAAACTATAAATTAAAGGAGGAAGGAAGATAACATAACTAAAGTGAATAAAAACAAAACTAAATTAGAAAAGAAAAATTGCCATAATAAGGTAATGTGGTAGTGGTAGGATCTAAATGGATATCAATGGGGACAAATAATATGATATATGTGTTTGTCCCGTTAGATAAATATGATATTTATATTCGTCTCATATTCGTGCGGGTATTCGCTAAGTGGGTAATCTATGGATTTTAAGGTACTTTTGAATATTTACAGATATCTATGGATAATATTTTTTCTAAAAATATTTTTAACTTCTTTTGAAGACACCAAAATTTATTATCACATATCATTCATACAATTCGCCATCAATTTAACAACAAAATTTTATCACATTATTTTTTTTCTTATTCATCAAAACATTATATTCATACATTTCCTTTTAATCCAAAACAAATCAAAGATATTATGATTGTGAGTTATGATGAAAGAGCGGACAACATATGAATAGAAGGGATACACTTGTTAGGCAGAGGAAGGGTGATAGAGTATGAAAGCAGTTTTTAGACAATTTTCATGTTAAAGTTAGAGGTTGAATTTAATTTAGTTGGTCTTTTATTGTTTAGTTGGGATTTTTAGTGTTTAGGTATTTTACTCTATTATCCATTACTAAGTCTATATATGTACTCTCATTGAGAGAATTTGAATTATCAATCAAAATGAAAAGTGTTTTTTATTCCTTTTATTTTATTGTGTCATTTTAGTGTTATTCCCCTTTTAATTTTGGAACCCTAGTTTCATAGCTTTGATAGGAAAAATCTTCCTATCAATTGGTGCTTTCATTGAGATACTCAAATCCTCCTATGGATTATCCTTATCATACACCTTCAATTCCATATTATCACTCCACCTTCGATTCTCTATTCTATAAACATCACTCCTATCACACCCTCATCTCCATCTTTCCCATGGGAAATTCTCTCATCTTATCCCACGAATACTCAGGTTACAATTCTATCACCAATTATGCATTTTAATCATCAATATACACCACCTATGACCAACCTATTAGATTCAACATCTTATGGCTACAATAATGGACACCAACAGCAACAAACAATTTCCACTTCACACCTTCAACCATCATATACAATAACGACATCGAATGCACACCTTATCTCCACCCCCATCAATAACTTTACCTTTCAATAGCAATCAGAAGTCATAGTTAGTGATGGAAGTGATTTTTTCACAATTACATATTTAATCTCTTAGTTTGTTAGGGAAGACACTCTAAATCCTTCTACATTTAAGATATCTAATTTTGATGGCAAAGAATATGCTTATTGATGGATCCTTTGCTCCGAGAAATCCTTCAACATTATAGGAATAATAGAAGAGAAAAAGATGATTGAAACTGCTTGTTCAATGAGAGAGGGCGCTCTCACATGGTGGCTATGGTGGTTTCACCGCCACCCAAAGTTAAGCTGGGATTCTTTCACGGTCACCTTTCTTTGGAGATTTCATCCCTAATTTCATGATGTTTTTCCACTCCTTGATGATGAAGAGTTGTCATGGAATTCTAATCTCACGAATATGAACACGAGTCTTGTTTCTACTGTCCATTTGACATTGTCATCAATCCTTCTCGATGAAGATTCTGACAACCTCGTCGATGATCGGTTGCTTATCTATACCAACCTCTTTGACCCAAGTCCCTATATATCACGATTTGCAACCACAATTACTATGAAAACCAAAGATTGGAAGGAATGTGAGTCAAAGGTCCAGGTCTCCATGATGACGACAATAACTAATGGGATCTAGGTCCAAAACTGCATGAATCCAATTGAAGAATAATATGTCATCGGTAAATTCGTTGTTGTGAGAAAAATAATTGTAGAAGCAATGTCGCCATTATGAAAAATTATCGAAAAGCCTTGTGTTAACATACCTCTTCTCTACATTGATGGAGGGTAAGATTTCTCAAATTCACCCGCTAAATAACCAGGTTTCACTTCGGACACCATAACAAAACCTCCACTGCCACCTGAACCGCCAGATATGAGTTTCCACGTTGTTGTCACTGTGCTCTTTGTAGTTGGTCATAATCCCCTGTGTAGGCATCGTGATAAAAGTCATTATTGGGGTTTGACCATACAATGTAGTTCCCAACATTATGTCACATGGGCATGGATGCGTCAAATCATTCCTGTTTCAGTTTTTGATGTCAACACCATACTTATTGTGATTGCAAATGTATTGGAATTTGGCACATATGTTATTACATTTAGGAAATATTCTGTTGGTATAGTTGATATTTTAGGAATTTTGCTCATCACTGAAAAGAATAATATTCAACATAATGCATTATTTGTTGACTCATGTTTAATGGATTCTATTAAGACACTACTGGAAAAACATGAGATAATTGGTGGTTTATACTTGGAATTACTCCTCACTATTGGTTATGAGTGTCAATGAGTTATTGGAAGAAAACTCTTTATTCTTGCAGCAACACATGAAAGTATTATTCATGCATGAAACTGTTTGAGAGGTTGTCATATAGAGATGTTGGGATGTGGTCAAGTGCATTTAAGAATTGGGCTCTCTTTTGCATAATTAATTTGTGGAATTCAAATTTCTGTCATGACCCCCGCTGGAACTATATTGTTACCATCTCATAAGGTTTCTACTTCGAGATTATAAAAAACAAGTTGATGTAGAGCCTGGAGAAAGATATGTCAAATATTGCATTCAAATACAACATGACATATATGGTGCATGTTTTCTTTTATTAATTACCTATACTACTGCCACAAGTGGGAAACATACAACACATTGACTGTTGGGTTAGAGTGCATTGAAGTGAATCTATAAAGTTGATTGTTTTCAAGATGCATTTCTTGAATTAATGTAAGCCAAAATTGATCCACCTTTTGAGGTGACATCGGTATATGCTACAGTTAAATTTGCTTTGGTTGGTGATAGGTATAGAAAGCGGAATCTTGATATTGATACGTATCTTGTTGCTAGATGTAAGGTGCATAGTGTTATTAAAATCAACAACCAGAGATGTTTCCTTACTTTGAAGGCATTGAATAAGTTTGATCCAAGTATACAATTTATTGTTCCTTGACAAATCAATCATCCTGTCAAACTTGGACAAATTATATGGTATTCTTTTATCGTGGATTTTCTCATATGTACCAAGTATACTATGATAGTGAATTTGTTGTTGTTGGCACAAGCTCAAACATGCTCATAGTGGTGAGACACACAACTATTTGTCAACAACTTTCAAGTTTTTGTGCCTTCTCAACATTTGAATTCAAGTCAACATTAGGAAGATCTTATCACATCAAGCAATGGAATCCTGGAATAATTGTTCCAACAATTATTTTTACAACCTTTTGAAAAAGGTTGCTTTTAAAGGGGTAAGTAATGATAGAGTATGAAAGTAGTTTTTAGACAACTTTCACGTTTAAGTTAGAATTTTAATTTAATTTAGTTGGGCTTTTTAGTCTTCAGGTCTTTTACTCAATTATTCATTACTAAGTCTACATATGTACTCTCATTGAAAGAATTGAAATTATCAATCAAAATGAAAAATATCTTTTATTCCTTTTATTTTATTTTTTCATTTTAGTGTTATTTTCCTTTTAATTTAGGAACCCTAGTTTCATAGCTTTGATAGGTAAAATATTTCTATCAAAGGGTGGTACTGGTTGATTAAACGGTGGAATTGTTGAAGTGAAGTGCGAATTATTGAAGAAGCTTAAATATATTATGACCCAAAATAATTTGTATGAAATGTGAAAGATTTTATTTAAAAAAATATAAAAGTTGCTAGATAAAGACTTGCTAATCGGAGAAACCAACATCTATCGATCGGTGGTCGAGTGGTGATTCTAAAATAAGTCCTTTATGCGCTTCTGGTATACTTTCTCTCACTCTTCAAGGTTCCGCCAGGTATTATCTCTAAGCTCAATTCAATTTTCAAACAATTTTTATGGGATGAGAGTCAGAGTGAGAGGAAAATTATCTGGGTCCGTTGGGATAAGGTGTGTAGGCCGTTAGATGAATGGAGGTTGGGTGTTATAAATCTTAACATTTTCAACAAAGCTCTCCTAGGTAAATGGAAGTGGAAAATTAAATTGGAAAGAAGTGGTCATTGGTATAACGCATTGATTAACAGGTATGGCAGATTAGAGGATCTTAGCGAAATATAATGTATAAGAGGTTCAAAGTGGTGGAATGAAGTTCGAGGAATTGAAATAGGAAAGTGGGAAAATTCAAGCTTCTTCTATGTTAAAAAGGCTTATAGGGACTTGATATCTAGTGTCACTAATTCCTCTATCCCTTTGTGAATTAAAGCTTGGCATAATTTGATTCCCTTGAAAATGACATGCTTTGTTTGGAGATTGTTCCAAAACAAAATAGCTACTAAGGAAAACCTTTTTAGAAGGGGTGTAATTGGGAGCAGTTCTCTCAATTGTGTCGGTGAGTGTAGGGGTGTAGAATCAATCTCACATTTATTTTTTGAATGCGTGTTTTTTGCAGGTTTGTGGCAGAACATTTGCAAATGGACTAGGATAGACAATGTTATGCATAAAGAAGGAATGGTTCATTTCTTCCTTTTTGAAAGGTTAGTTGGAGGCGACATGGATGTGTCGTCTAAATTTGACGTGATCTGGTTTGTGTATGTATGAAGTATTTATAAAGCTAGGAACGACAAACTATTTCGCAATATGGAGCTAGCCTCTAGAAAGTTATTCGAGGATGCTAAAGAATATTCATGGAGGTGGCTGTCCATAAAACTTATTGACATAAAACTAAATATAGCTCAATGGAATGCATGTCCAATGGCCTGTTTAGGCTTATCTTAGTTATAAGTTCAATCTTTTTGGAGTAGCATTGGTTCTCATTAGGTTCGGGGCTCAGTCAGGTGTTGTTGCTTCTTGTGTGTTCGGTTTGCTGATGTGGTTTTAGAGCTGTTTTCAGGACAGGGGCAATTGATCCTTCTTTTTGTGTGGAGGCTGCTATTGTGCTTGCTTAGTTTTCTATATTCTGTTTCGTGGGAGTCAGTGCGTTGGTGTTTTATTTTAGGTGGTGCAATATCAACCTTGGGTTGTTTTTGGAGGTTATAGTTTATGTGTCAACTGCAGCTAGTCGCTTCGTATCAGTCCTAGTGCTCTTTTTCGTAGTTTTTTAGGCCGAGTGTGGCAGCATTTTAATCTGCTTGGAGTCAATAGTCTTTTGTGATATGGTTTTTAGTGTTTGGAGTTTCTGGTTGCTGGCCAGTTTAAGTGTCGACGTCGTTTTGTGGCGTCCTAAAGTCGGTAGTGTTGTGTTGAAAGTGTAACAGACTTGTCGATCCTCTAGCAATTTTTTGAGCTAACTAGTTTGCAGGGCAAAGCTGTTTGGTGTCATCTAGTTTAGGTGTGAACTTTCAGTTTTTTATTGTAGTTGGTATGGTGTAATTCTGTATTGAAGAGTATTTTGATTGAGGCTGCTGTATTGTTCAATTGGATAATGGCTGCTTTGAGTTATTTTGCTACCCTATTTCTCATGTGTATGGATTATTCGCATGTCTCATGCCACAGTGTTTGTTAATAATATTTTTTTTGTTTAAAGAAATGTTTATATTTAAGGTACACCACCAGAGACATAAGTTCTCGGACATCATTGTTCGTTTTCGTTGTTGTTGCCTTAGTACTCCATTGAATTTCATTGTTGGCTTTAATTTTATGATATATCAATTTGTGTTCTAGCTCATTATATTTCTAAGGAATCTTGCATTATTTCAACACCACATTCGTCCCTTGTTTCTCTTTGATTATTGTAAATCCTTGATTTAGGTCTACCATACATAAACTGGCACAATAAAACAATTGTCTTACCCTAAGATGGACAAAATCAATTAATTTATCGACCTATTCCACACCATATAAGTTGTTTTCATTAAATTTAAGATCTATATCATTTGTGTAGTAGAAAAGGTGTTATAGTTAAGCTTCACTTACTATGATAGAGAAGAAATTGTTCATATTTATTTTATTATATAGAGAGAATCGTAAATAAATTAATGAAAATGAGTAAGCATAAAACAAATTTTTTTATTCCAACCACAAAATTATTTATTTAAATATAGGTATAGGGTTGGTGCTTTTTCTAATCATTCCCCATCGAAGAAATCTTTTCAGGAACAATGTTTGCAAAGGAAACAGCCGTCAAAGTCACTGGACCTGAAGCCATCAATGGGGGAATCACACTACCCTCAATCATGTGTCCTTTTGTTCCTGATAAGTGAACTCTTAATCCTCCAACCATCTCAGGTGTTGGTGGCGGAAAAATTGTCCCAAATATGGAAAGAATCTCAAAATTTCCTTGAAGGGTTATGACTCTTCCCGTGGGTTGACGAAGCCTAGCATGCGTCACCACTCCATTTCCATTGAGGATGGAGACCCCCCTTAGTTGACGACGAGCGTAATCAAAGAGACTTTTTAACACGTCAGCTCCATCAGTGATCTCAAGCACATGAGGACATAGGGCATTCGGGTTTTCACATGTAACTATGATAGGCGTCTTGGGCTTATTCTTAGAGCCAACTGGACGACCTCGGGGGCGGCGGACAACAGTGGAAGGTGATTCAGGGTTGTTGTTGTCTATGGTGGTATTAATATTTTGTGTTTGGGTTTGCAATTGCGGTGTTGTGAATAACTGAAGCTCTTGAATTTTCTCGACATCATGACCAGACATTCTCTCTTCTTTTTTACTCACCTTCACTTGCGTGTCTTGCTTTGTCCACCCTTCACCTTTTAATAGTGGTGACGAAGAATCTAAGATTAATATTTTATTATTATTTTGATTTTAGTCTTTCAAAATTAAAAATTAGTCAATGTTTTTTGAAGAAAATTGTTGGATAAAAACAAACATCTCAATAAATCATGATGACCATAAACAAAGTTTATTTCTTTTATTTTTATTTATATATTTACACCATCCACCCACAGTATTCATTCAGTTATCCTCGTACCATCAACATTACCTTAATACTTTACACTTACTTACTATCTCTGACCAATGCAATTCACATCTTAAGAAAATAACTAACTAATTGTATTTGTTAATTAAATATTTAAATTAATTTGATTAACTTAATTATTGTATTAATTTATTCAATCAGAATATAAATGTGTTTTTTTACCAAAAAAAATTGTTAACAACATGTTTGTTTGTTTTTTCATCGAATATTTATTATCTCAATTGTTTAATTACAACTATTAATATTTGAATGAGATAACACAAATTTCTTTTGATTTGACTAAAATTATCTCTCTTAGAGAGAAGTTTATTACTCGTGTGATTCTACTTAGCTAAAACGTTACAATACCTGGTTTATACAAAGAAGACCATGGTTTTTCGTTAAAAAGGAGAAATATAAATCTTAATATATATAAATGGAAGGTTGTCATGATGGCAACCCTAGCCACGTGTTATCATGATAGTCATTCCCTAGCCACGTGTCATCATAATAGTCATTCTTAAAAAAAAAACCTAATGTGTCATTTACTAAATTGACCCTATATTAAAAATAAATAATAATAATAATATAATAATAACATAATATTTTAACACTACTATTAATAATAATAATATTTCAAATAATATAATATAATTAGGAAATCGTGTTCTTTTCTGTTATCTTATATATAATATCAAATTTATCTATTTCATTAATTTCTATTTTTTTTAAAAGTAATTAACTAATAATAATATAATATTCAACTACTACTATTACAAATAATATTATTTATAAAAACAATATATATATATATATATATATATATATATATATATATATATATATATATATATATATATATATTATAAAATCGTATTCTTTTCCTTTAATCTTATGTATAATATCAAATTTATATGTTTCATTAATAATAAAATAGTAGAAAAATATTGTAAACATTATTATTATTTTTATTTACTGAAATAAATTTTCTTAGTGTTAAATACAAAATTTGTAATTAAATAGATTTATTAAATTAGATATATCATTTATCATGATTGTTTTACATATTATTATATATATTATTCTAAAATATATTATTATAGAATAATATATTTTAGACAAGGTGAATTAAATTACTCAATTGTTTCAATTATTATAATTTAATATCTATTTATCATTATTTAACAACAATTAACTCCGTCCGTTTATAGCAATTTAAAAATCAGCTACATTTCATCATTGTAATAATATTTTAATCAATGCCATTATTGTTTACTTTCAAACATAAATTTATGTTGATACTAATTAGAACCTCGTGTTCTTCTCATTTATATTATATATAATATATTATATTTTTCCATAAAAAATTTTCAGTGGCTTTTAATTTACATATCTTTAAAATAAAGACAACAAATTAAAATAAAAAAATACAGAACTCTAGAAAAATATTAATATCCTTATATTTTAACTTTATTTCCAACTTTAATATTACTCTAATTATAATAATAATATATTTTGGTGTAAATTATTATAAGTCTTTAACTATCTATTTTCTAATCCATAACTACCTACCATTTTTAATTTTTCAGTTTTTTTTCCGTTTCTTTAATTTCTCATTTATTTATATTTAATGGTTATTATTTTCTATTAATTGGTATAATAATAAACTTAAAAAAATTATATGTCTTAATAATGGTATATGAAAACAGTTGTAAAATATTATGTTTTTTTGTATTCTTATCCACCTTTATAAGTACCATTGATCTTACTTTCATTCTTTATTCAGTGTTTTTGCTTTCCAGTTCACGAATTCATTATTTTTTAGGATTTTTCACAATGTTTGCTATTGGCAACAATTTCAATCAGTAAGAGATTTTTTCTAATAATTATTTGCATATTTTTTTATCTTATTATCAAATTTCATACTCAATTATTATATTTTCATGTAAAAAACACCATATATGTTTTTGCAGGCTTAGCGAAGATGATATATTGCCTGCATAAATAATAACAAATGATAGAGTTTGTTCACATGTATATCGGGACTGGAATAGATGCGCTAGCAAACTGACAAACCAGTGACATATTTTACACAATCTTAATGGAACACACTACCACATTTAGATTTTTATTTATAATTTATATTTCAGCTTTTACTTATTTTCTTTTGTTTTTGTCATTCCCCTATTGTCATTTTTTTTCTGTTGTTAATTTAGATTGGATATATGATAAAATCATATTATTTGTTTTGTTAATAACATGTGATTGAATTTTACTGTTTCTTTTTGACACATGTATGCCACATACGCCATATACAAAGGAAAATAATATTCACTAAATATATTTGGCTTTAACACTCATAAAGTTTTTCTTTCTTTCAATTTATTCCCAATTATTGTCTAAACTTTATTACAATTACTTAATTTTTGAAATTACTTCCATGATTAAAAAATAAATTTTATATAAATAATTTAAAATAGAGAATAATTAAAAATATAAATACAATTTAAATATATATTTATCATTTCTAAAATATAAGCTAAAACATATCTCTCTTCTATATTTCATATTAAAATTAAATAATAAGTAAAAAAATTAATTTAAATTATGAGTTAAATGTTAAACTCAATATAGTTCAAGTAGTCATATTTTGTAAGAGATAACTTACTTATTTTAATATATAAATGAAACCATAATAAATCTTCTAATAACTTAAAAAATAATATTATAAATACTTTTTGTATTATTGTTCACATTAAAAATTTAATAATATAATTGCAAACATACTTTAAATAACTTATAAGACAATTTTATATTTAAAAAAAAATTAAATATCAACTATTATAAAAAATGTAGTTTTGTTTCTAATATATCGATGCTCTCCGTGCGGAGCACGGGTCGACAATCTAGTTGTTCAAACTTGTGTGTAATTTAATATTAGAATATTGGTGGATTTTAATAATAATATTATTTTGAACGATTTGACTACAGACTTGAAAATATTTGATTTTGATTAAATTATTTGATTTAAATGTCATTATTCTTAATGTATTTATCAAACATACTTTTTAATCAATTATAAGAGAAAAAAATGTTTTTGGTGAAAATAATAATATGATATTGCCTAAATAAATAGAATTATGTTTAATAATTTTTGTGAGCAAAGCCCAATTGTTACAACTCTCTTTTTTTTTCTTCAAAAAATTTACTATTTAACACAAAATAATCACCTTTATACGTTTTAATCCGTTTGCTATGGATTAAACAAAAAGAATTTTAAGAAAAAATCTAAATAATACTTGAAATAAGAAGTTGTTTTCAGTACTTTTCTAAAATAATAATTTTTTGATAGTTTTTTTAATGAGAGATTTTTAATATTTCAAACAAATACAAGTATAAAATTTAATTAATTTACTTGTTCAGTCAAATCTTATTTTCATTAGCTTTAATTATTATATTTTATATTGATGAACTTAGGATGACAATGAACTTAAGTTAGTGATAAGCACAGAATTTTGTTTATGATTATTTAATTCTATATACATTATATTTATAATAAAAAGTATAACATAGTATAATATGATTATTTTAATAAAATTCTCTTAGTAAATCAGTTGAAGGATTGATATAATATTTTATTAGAAATAAGACTACTTTTTTTTATACTCTTAGTTTTTTTTTTTTTTCATATAACAAAATATGACAAATTTTATAAATATGATTTTTTATATTTTAATAGTAAGATATTGTCATGTACTTTTAGTGATTTAAAGATAAGAGTTTTTTTTTTTTTAATTTAAAATTCATAGTAAATATGTTCAATACTTATTCAAATCACCACATGTGCCACAAATAGTAAACTAAGTACAACGAATAAAAGTACATAAAAGATAAAATTTTATAATGTTTGAGTTAAAAATGTTCAGTTTCATTTTTATATACTTAATTGGATTAAAAATGTTTGAGTTTCATTCTAGAATAAGCAATATTTTGAAGATTACTGAATTTGAAATTTGAAGGATAAAATGGATATTTTATCTCAAAGGTAATTTGATAATGACTAAGTGGCATAGCAAGCATAATTAATATCAGCAACTAGACATAACAACGAAACTCATACTCGCGGGTTTCCAACTGAACCAGCCTTGAAGTTGACGGTGAAAATCCGTTTTGACTGAGTTTGAGTTTGGACTTTCCCCGATTATAAAATATGGGGACGGATCGGGTAACGAGGACACTAGTACCCACCCGAATTCGTCCCCGAACCTGAACCTGCCCCATTTATTTCATTATATATATTATTATTTATTTTTGATAAATTAGAATATTAAATATGTGGTCAATGTTTTAATAATTTAATTTGTATTTATTATTTAAAATATTTAAAATGTATCTATAGAATATTTTGAGATTATTTTATTTTATAATTTATAATGTAATTTGATTTTGGAAAAAATAAATATTTCAAAACATACCCAAATCAAACCCAATCTGAATCCGTTTGAGATGAGTTTGAGTTTTAATTCTTCATTCCGTTTGGTTTTGGGGCGGGGAACGATGATTGTTTCGGAATTCGAGTTTGAATTTGGGGAGGTAAAAATCGTCTCCGTCCCGCCGCGTTGCTTTAATAAATTCTTAACTTATCAAAAGATTATTTTATATTGGACATTTGGGTAATTCACATTTATTAATAAATGGTATTTTAGTCATTTCACCTATATTACACGTTCCTTTAAGACAAACTAAAATTAATTAGATTTTAATGAAGGAGGTTGATTCATTAAGCCATAATTAAGAGTAATGATCAATCGGTAATTTGGAATAAGAAGGAACCGTTAAAATTAATTAGGATTATCAAGCCACACTGTTAAAATTAATCGGTAATTCCAAAGTTTCATTACCCACTGTCATCAATTCATCAAGCCGTCATTGATGTGTGAGGAAATCAGTGCAATTTCGAGGGTTATCATGCACTGGAAATAAATTGAAGGAATTTGAATCAAATTCCATGAAGGGTCAAAGTAGAAGGAGGGAGAGCCATATAAGTCAAGGTTGAGTTGAAGTTTCAAGAGAAAATGAAAGAGCTAACGTTATCATCATCATCATCATCATCTTCCTTAAAAAGATGGACTTTCTTTAGGATTGATTTTAGTTAGATTTAGTTAGATTTAGTTAGGGTAATTAGCATGCATAGTGTTATAAGTAGGAACATTAGTTTAGGATTTAGAATTTAATAATTTGGAATGATCAAAATGCATGAGGAACCCTAAGATAATTGACTTTGTAGGCATGATATTAGTTGGACTTTATGTGTTGTTTATTTACAATCATGTAAGTAGAATTCGTGCCGAGAGGTCATGACACTGGTCAAGTATTATTCCCTGGGGCTCTAGTAATATAGAGTTCGTGGCGAGAGGTCATGATACTGACCAAGTATTGTTTCCACTAAGAATGAACTCGGTATTTCCCGAACCAAACCTTTTTCCTTAGGAGAAGCTCACTCGAGTCCAATTGCTTAGATATAGTAGAATTGACTTTGTTATAATTGATTTTAACATAATTGAGTTTAACAGAATTAATTTATGTTTGAATACATATAAAAGTAATTGAACAATAAATAAATTTTTAGTGTAAAAATCACCAAAATCAATTCTGGAGACAGAATCAATTTTGCGAAAACTATAAAAAGAATCAATTATACATCTTTAGAATTGATTCCGAGTCTTATAGAAGTCCCGAAGAAGTCGAACCAAACATAAACTAAAAAGTATGAAAAAGTGAGATAAAAGTATGAAACAATGCAGGAAAAACTGAGATAAAAAACACTTGCTTCTAAAAAGAATGCAAAATTGTTCAGTATAATTTTCTTATTTATTTTTTCACTGGTAGATCAAAAAATGACCAGCTACAACATTTTCATATTTTATAGCATTGCATAAAACTGTCGCATCCATGGAGAGAGAAAAAATGGGAATGTATAGAGAGCTCTAAGATACATCGTTTCATTTGCTCCACTATGTTTTGTATAATTGGTTGATAAATAGGCTAGGAATATTTGCATCCCTTGAAATAGATTTAGAGTGTGTAATGTTGTTGAATGGTATCAATGTCAAGACCCTTCAACTTCACCACAGACTCAACATGTCCCTTGAGTGTATGAAGCTCTTTCAGCCTAGCAGCCTCGGCGCGTCTCTTGGCTTGTTCTGCCATATCAGATGATTGTTCATGGTGATTGTTGTTGTTCATATGTGATTCTGGAACTTTAAGACCGTGGAGCGTGCGTTGTGCCAGTGCCCATTGAGCTTCCCTCTCGCCTTTTCCGTAGTCCTTCTTGGTTGTGAATGCGGTCTAAAATCAATCAAACCAAACACAAAATCACTCATTGCGTTTATATTTACTAACAGACGCAGACGCAGACACATGACACGTTTCAGACACCAGACATAAATGTTTGCACTAGTACATAAAATTTATGAAGCAAGTTTATGTGTAGACCTTATTGTCGAGCATGTTGTCCCATGCCCTTCCGGACAATCCTAATCGGATCATGAATTTAAGGATGTCGAGAGGAATGTAAGTAACAATGCTGAAGATCCAGATAGCTCCTGCCCATCCCCAACCAATGCCATTGATTCTTGCAAATCCCCAATGTGCATACACAGCAATGACAGTGGCCACCTAAGTTCAACATTTCACAAATTTCAATTAAGGCTAATTTCAACTCACAAGTTTTTTGAGATTTTATTTTACTAAAAAGACTAACCAGTTGTGCAGCAAAGAAGGCTGCGAGAAGCAAAAAGCCGGGGCGTTCGACGTAAGACCAACTCCTTGACCTTGTCACAAAGATGAGTGCTTGACTGATAATACTGACTTGAAGGTAGAGAGCTGAGTTAAGATGACCGTTACTGTCTCCGATTGGCTTCACACCGAAAACTCTCTGAAACAAAAAACGAGAGGAAACAATGAAACAATTTTTATATGCTAAAACGACAGTATTGAATTTGGAACTGGTAGAATTACTTACGGTGAAGAAATCGGTGTCATGAACTAAATAGAAGAACACAACAGTGATAATGGCCATGTAAGATCCAAGAACAATTCCAGTGGCAAAGATTTCTTTGAGTTTCCATGAATCGGGCACTGGTGATGGCTTCACTCTATCCTTAGAGATGGTCATGATGGTTCCGTCATTCAAGATGGCAATGATGAGGACCATGAAGGGTGAGAAATCAAACTTCCAGATCAAAGCAACAAGCATGAATCCAAACACGATACGGATGGTGATAGAAACAGCATAGATTGTGTAGTTTTTCATCCTTTGGAAGATGGCTCTGCTAGTTAACACAGCACTCACAATCACACTTAGTCCTGGCTCTGTCAAAACAATGTCAGAAGCACTCCTTGCAGCATCAGTTGCATCAGCAACAGCGATACCGATGTCTGCTTTCTTCAATGCGGGTGCATCGTTCACACCATCACCAGTCATACCGCAGATGTGTTTTCTATCTTGCAGCCTCTTCACAATCTCGTACTTGTGTTCTGTATATATATCACGTAAACATGAAGTGTTAGTTAAGTGGTAAGAATTTGAATTTGTAACCGCGAGGAATAGAGTTCAATGAGATTAGATTACCAGGGAAGACTCCGGCAAATCCATCAGCCTTCTCAATGAGATCGTCAATTGGGATTGATGCAATGGCGGGGTCCTTGTTATCACCAAGAAGGGATGATGAAGGATACATGTTGGTTCCCATTCCGAGTCTGCGACCGGTTTCTTTTCCAATGGCAAGTTGGTCACCAGTGATCATCTTAACATTAACACCAAGGTCAAGAGCACGTCGAATAGTCTCGGCACTGTCATGTCTAGGAGGGTCAAAGAGTGGCATGAGACCCAAAAACTCCCATGCATCTCCTTCACTCTCCTTGGTCTTTTCTGAAACAGTCTATTAACCAAAAACAAGTGTTTGTAAGATACATAATTTGCGCGACATAGTTACTACACCAAATTCAAAGTAACTAGACCCTTTACTCACCTGGCGAGAAACAGCCAATGAACGCAGACCTCGTTCAGCAAACTGATCAATGATTTTGTGGGCCTTTTTCAAAGTCTCTCCCTTGAGTTCACAAAGCTCAATAATCTGATATAAAAGATGCATGGCTAGTCAATAATCTTTACGATTCTAGTAAAACACTACTAAAATGTTACATCGGTGTAACTTGATCCCTACTCTATTATACACACACATAATATTTGCAAGTTAAATGAATCCCTTACTTGTTCAGGAGCACCCTTGCTGCATCTATGCCAATTTCCCTCGCCATCAATGTATGTAATAGCAGTGCGTTTACCGACTGGATTGAAGGGCAAGAAATGCACCTCAGTGATTCCGGCTCTTGCCTAGAATGAAATTAAGCCACTTAGTACTATGCTTCTTATTTAAGTTTCAAACACAAGAATAATATAAAAGAATGTAAGTTTGAAAAACCATAATTCTCAGTACCTCCTTGGGATCACCCAACATATTAACGATTGAAGCATCAATGGCATCTTGGTTTTCAACCCTAGAAGCCCTGGCAGCAGCCAAGAGAAGACCATCCTTGTCTACGCCATTAACAAACACCTGCATTTACAAACAACCTTGATCAAAAGTTCAAAACAAAAGAACCTTTTTTTATGACAGTATAAACTTTTCGATTGGTTATTAACCTCAATCAAGTTTTTGTCAACAGAGAGTTTGTTAAGTGTGAGAGTTCCGGTCTTGTCACTGCAGAGAACATCCATCCCAGCCATTTCTTCAATAGCTGTCATCCTCTTGGTAATAGCTCCTTGCTGAGACAAACGGTGAGAGCCAATAGCCATTGTCACGGACAAAACCGTTGGCATGGCGATTGGGATACCTCCGATGAGAAGAACCAACAAATTGTCAATACCTTCTCTATATGGCCTTTCTTGAATGGGGTACATCACAATAATCTCAATCAACATTCCTATTGCAATGGAGCAGATACAGAAGTTTCCGATCGATGTCAACACCTAATAGAATCCAAACATTAGTCCATATAATCCAAAGTTAAACACTTTGTTTATGAAACTAAAAAACTCAAAAGTGTACCTTTTGGAAGTGACCAACATTGTTGGTGCTATCCACAAGGTGAGCAGCCTTTCCGAAGAAAGTGTGGACACCAGTGGCAATGACAATAGCCTCAATCTCACCTTGTTTGCAGGTTGAACCAGAGAAGACTTCATCACCAGGGTTCTTGGTAACCGGAAGTGACTCACCAGTAAGTGCAGATTGGTCAATCTTAAGAGCATCTCCTTCCAAGAGACGAGCATCAGCCGGAACAATATCTCCCAACTTGATGCTCACCAAATCTCCTGGCACCAAAATCGCCGCCTCTTGCTCAGTCCATTTTCCATCCCTCAACACCTACAATTTTGTTAACGTATTTATTCATGTTAGAATGATAAAATTTGATCGTTCAGTTCGGCCAAATTTGCCTACGTCTTATGCTACATAATGGCTGCAATGCATATTGATTGATTACCTTGGTTTTAGGTGCAAGACCGGCCATCAAAGCTGCTGCGGCGTTACCTGCATTGTTTTCTTCAATGAAACTAATGGTTGAGTTGATGATAAGCAACACAACAATACCAACGAAATCTTGCCAATCCGCTGGCTTGCCCTATTATATATACAAAAAGTTCTTTGTTAGATAATAACTTTATCGTCGTGAGTTCTGAAGACCAACTCGCGTAAATTTTTTCTATCAAAAAAATGAAATAAATTGTACTTACCCCTCCATTGGCCAATCCAATGGCCATAAGAGCAGCAACCTCCATAACCCATGATAACGGATTCCACATGAAACCCAAGAACTTAAGGAACTTGCTTTCTGTTTTCTCTTCTAATTTATTAGGACCAAATATTACTAGCCTACTCTCTCCCTCAGCTGATGTTAGACCTTCTTTGCTACATTTTAGCTGCTTGAAGACTTCCTCAATTGGAATATTTTCCTGCACATACACATATATTTACACAACGTAACTAAATCGTCATCAAAAAGAAAAATAAATTATCATGCGAATGCATGACTCAGATCATGGTTTTAAAATACGGCTGCAGTTATCTTACCAAATCAACATTCTCTTTCTTGAGGTCTTCAAAAAGATTATCAGACGACATTATATGAATGCTATAAAATCCGTCTTCTTCCTAATAAAATTTTACTTTCAAAAAGAGCTCAAGACGAGCTCCACCTTCCTTAGGGCTCCCAATAGAGAGGCCCGGAGAAGGGTGGAACAAATCAAAAAGTAAAGTTTCTGATGTTGGAAGAGGACAGTATTCCAAGGCCATCACGAGGCTCTTCTTTTATAGTAGGTAATGCATGGTTGTGTTGTGAGATTAAGATACTATTATTAGCAACCATTGATTGATCCGTTTCCTAGGGAATGTTTGTGGCATGTTTTTTTGTGGCACACCAAAGTACACGGATCTTGCAAAATGTTTCTTTCTTATTATAGTTAATATATGATGCTATATTTGTTGTTGCTTTTTTTTTTTCCATGTCAAGTTGCACAAATATATAGCCTATACTTGTGCAACAAATCAGAACCATTCTCTTCATCTATATGTTACCTAAGAACTAAGGTACAACTCACCAGCCTTATGAAAAATCGTTCTAGTCCCTCTTAGTTTTGGAATAACAAGTCACCACTTCTAGACTTTGAAAATTATTATTCTTTCCTGTTCTTTTTATTTATTTATTATAAGTTGTTTTTTATTTTTCCCACCTAGTAAGAAGTGTTAATCTTATATGAAAAAGATAAATTATTATTTTTTAAATAAAATTGTCTTTTATTAATTGATAGTATTGAAAAGAATCATGCTTATGTTAGTTTCATAATGCTTAATGGTTCCCAAGCTCTATTAAATGAGAGAGTTGAATTAGGCAGTCAACAGACAATATAAAATTTTGTCAAATCTCTATGACATGTATCAACTACAAAGTAAAGTAAATGCTAAGTCGTTGCCCGTAAGCAACAAATTGTATGGTTCGAGTACAATGTCAAAAGAGTAAGGGTCGTTGCAGCGCCGCCTGGATGCAGTGAAAAATAAGCAAGAGTTCTCGCATTTTCGTGAACGAGTGGGAATAACGAAGTTAGTTCATGAGAGTAGGATTTATTTTGGATGATCGAATATAAACACGTGTACTGAAAAATCTATGGAAATAATGGACACATGATTAGGAGGAAAATCAATTTTATGCCTACAAGAAAAAGTGAAAATACAAAAGAATTAGACAAATCAGAATTTAAACCTTAGTACATTGAAAAAGTTAATCGAGAAATGGATTGGGAATTATTATGGACAAAGAGTGGAAGAGTGATATTGTGGATGTGAATAGAATAAGAGATTGAATCAGGACCTTAAAATTTATAATGGATCAAGACACCTTTAATGTTATTAGTGCTTATGCACCTCAAATTGGGTTAGTAAAACACCTTAAGGTAAATCTTTTCAAGGATTTAGAAGGATTACTTTAGGATATATCCCAAGGAGAGAAGCTTTTTATATGAGGGGATTTAAATGGACATGTAGGGAGCGTAACAAGAGATTTTGAGAGCATGCATAAGAGGTATGGTCTCGCGAGGTAAATGCGGAGAGCAAATCCTCACTACAACAAATAGTAGATTTTGTAACAAACTTTTAGCTCGGCCAGTTAATCCACTGAGGTAAATTCTATTCTATTAGGTGTTTTTCTTTCATTTTAACTTTTAAGGAACTTTTCACCTCAGTCATCTTTAACAAATATGGGAAAATGTCTCTCATGGACACACTTCAAATCTCAACATCAACAACAGTTTTGTTTTATTCATTTTAAGCCATTTTTTCCCTTGGTCAGTTTTAACACCCGTGGAACAAATGACTTATATTGCAAAAAAAGAAAAGAAAAGGAAACGCCACAATGTATTGTTCCCATTCCAATTTTTTACCATTCCTAATTTTATTTTAGGATTGATATATCTTCTCAATGTTTTACTATCTTGAAAATTTTCAAAATAATGATTAATGTTAAGAATATTATTTACTAGATAAAGTGAAACTTTACATTGGTCTTCAAACCAATTTTTTTAAGATACTGTTTCAGCATCTTCAAAGTCAGTTATACTACAACAATAACACAATAAGAAATGATGTTTTCGAATTTAGTTTATGGATAAAATTATGTTTTTGAGTTTAGTTTAGGAGAGAAATAGAGTTTCATCAATGAAAGATGAAGTTTAAAGGTGGAATGAGTTAGTTTTTTTTTTTTTTGGGGGGGGGGGGGGGGGGGGGGATAAATAGAGTTTGGTCAATGGAAGATGAAATTTGGAGGTGGAATGAGTTAGGTTTAGGGAAAGGTGAATGAACATATAGATTTTATAGACAAAATTATCTAACCTTTTCCCAAGGTTGGTAAAATGGACCGAGGTGAAAAGTCGTTTCAGTCCTTTTTTCATTTTAAAGTAAAACAAATCACCTTTCCCCATGGTTGATAAAAGTGACTTTCATTAAAAGTTGTCTCACTTAAAACAAATTACATATATAAACAAAATTGTAGTTTATTTCCTTTCAAAACTGAACAACTCCCTAGTGAAATCCCATCTCCAAAAACTTACGAAGCACCATTTATTTACTAGTCTTCATCATATCTTCTCCAACTCATACGAATCAAGGAAAGAAAATACGAAACTCTTTTTTTTTACTTTTGCATCACATTTATAATACTTGAAACATTTACACCATTTATGTTAAAATATTGTTGTTGTTGTTGATACCCTAAACCTTAGAGATATAATATTATTGTTGTTATTGATATTGAAGTTTTTATGTTGTTGTTGTTGAGACCCTAAACCCTTGAGGTTTAATTGTTGTTGTTGTTGTTGAAATTGAGATTGAAATTTTTATATTGTTGTTGTTGGTAAGATGAGATTAAAGGTTTTATGTCGTTGTTTTTGTTAAGATAAGTTAAAAGTTTAATGTTATGTATTGTTGTTATTAAGATTTTAGATTTTATGTTGTTGTTTAGATTGAGATTAAATCTGATTTGTTGTCGTTATTAAGATTGAAGATTTTATGTTTCTATTTTTGTTGAGATAAATAAAAAGTTTATTATTGTTGTTGTTTTCTTTGATAAGTAAAAGTTGTATTGTTGTTGTAGTTATTGATATTTAAGGGTTTATGTTGTTGTTTTTGTTGTGATAAGTAAAGGTTTAGGGCCCGTTTGTTACGCACGATAAGAGACGTGATAGAATATTTGTATCATATTCTATCTCAATACAGTGTTTAATGACACAACAAGATATGATAAATTAATTATGAAACTTATCATATTCTGGATCACTAGTTCAAATTGTTATCCAGAATGTGAGCTGGGTTAAAATCCGGTAAGTAGGGGTGGGAATAGGCTGGGTCGAGCTAGGCTTTGCCAAGTCTACGCTTGACCTGCCAAAAAAATCAAAGCCTAAACCTAGCATGTAGTCTGTCATAGGCTTATTTTTAGGTCTGAGTTTGACCTTTTTGAATGTCTAATTAGCCTATTAGCCTACCTAAAAACCTATTTCCTTTAGACATATGTAAATACATAATTCAAATAATGTTTAAACATACTAACAAACTAAAAGACCAATGAGACTAGAAGTTTATTTGCATTGAGTTATATTAACTTATTAGCACAAGTTTTGTGCGATTATTACAACTTATGACATTGTTCATAAGGTGTTTTCATCTTATTTTCATAAGTTCTCCAAGATGACTAAGTTTTATTTATGTATTTTAATTCAAAGTACAAAATATAACATAATGATAATAAAAAAATATTCATATTCATTTAAATAGGTCGGCCTGATAGACTTAAGAGACTTTTTTATGGCTTGAGGCCTAGCCATTTAACTAAATAGGCTTATAAAAAATCCTAGGTCTTTTCTATTTAAAAAAAAAATCTGACCTGACCTAGGCCTGTGTACGCTAGACCGTAGGCCCCTGTTAGTCGGTCTGACCTATTCCCACCCATACCGACAAGATAGGATAAGAAAATAATTTACTAATTTACCCCTATAAAATATTAAATATGACAAAATATAAATAAACATTAATTTGATATTGGATTAAAAATATTAATAAAAATATTTTTTAAAAAAATATGTATGATTGTCATAAGGGTAATATTTTAACTTTATATAATATTAAAAATTAAACATAATAAATTAGAATATTTAAAAATAAAATAATTATTAAAATTTTAAAAATATGAATACTAATTTTATTTTTTATAAAATTAAATATATTTTCTTGCAAGGATAATTTTGTCATTTTCATATTATATATACATAGTTTTATTTTGCATATATAACATATATAATAAAATTCATGATCTTTTCAAGAAAAACTGAAATTATTTACTCAGTAGTCTCAATGAGTATTTTTTTAATTAGAGAAAATTATTAATTTTTTTACTAGTTTATAAATTTTAAAATATTTTAAAAAATAATTTGGAAAAAATGTAATTATTTTATAAGGGTATATATATACTACTCTGTCCCATATTATAAGCAAGTTTTACCTTTTAGATTCATTGAATAATTAATGTATCTAGTCTAGACCATATACATTAATTATTCAATTAATCTAAAAAGTGAAACTTGCTTATATATATTCGATATCATGTGTGAACCAAACATATTATAGGATAATTCTTATCCTGTCTATATCATATCCTATATTTATCTTACTTTATATCATATTATGTCTCTATCATATTCTGCGCACTAAACGGACTCTTAATGTTGTTATTATTATTCAAACTATTTGTCCTTTAGGGTTTGTTGTTGTTCTTGTTGTTGTGTTGTTGTTATTGAGATGACTTAACTTTTTATATTTAATGTAGGGAGAAGAATAAAATCCTTATAAGTTAGTGCTATTAATGGTTGGTCTTGCGTCACAAAGTACATGGTTGTTATTTCTAGGGGAATTGTTTATTTGAATGATAAGATAATTTATTAGATTTGTGCAAATTTTGTATCTTCTTCACTTTAATGTATTCTTGATATTTTGGGTTTAACAAAATAAAATTGTTTTTTTATTAATATAGGAATATCATAAAAGCATAATCATTTGTTTAGCAAAGAAATAAATTGCATCATCTAGTGAAATTGCAATCCAAAATTAAAATGGTGAAGGGTAAGAATTTGGAAAGGAAATATCAAGTTATGTTACTGCAACACAACTTGGAAACTTTATGTTGTGTTGCTTCAATACAACTATATGTTTCCTTTTCAAATTCTTACCACTAACCATTTTATTTTCGGATAGCAATTCTTCCCTAAATGATGTCATTTCTTCTTTGTTGAACAAATTGTTATGTTTTTAAGATAAACCTATATTAATTAAAGGGCTAAATATGTCTGTATCCCTATAAATAACTAAAAATTCAATTTTAGTCTCTATAAAACTTCCTTAAAAGAATTTTCCTCCTAAAATTTTCCGTCTACAATTTTATTCTCTATCGTCTATTCAGTCTAACAGAAGTTGTCGTGGCGTGCCATGTCGCACACCACATCACTTAAAGTCAACATGATAGGTGAAACGAGTTAGATTGCAGGGGTTACAAACCTCCCTAAACTGACTAAAAACACAATAAGAAACCGTATCCAATAATCACTCTCAAGCCAACCCAAATTTATGATCCAGAGAATCCTTTTCCACCGTTCATTTTTGCACCCCATATGTTTGTGTTATTGTCTGGCCTAAATTTATTCTCTCTTCTAGGACTTAAAGGTGCATTTTGAAATGTTATTGTTATTTCTTTCAAGAACTTGTTCCTAAGCTTACTATGTTTCTCTTTCTCCATAGTAAATTCGAGTATTATTGTACAAGCATACATTTTAGAATACTTTGAATGTGAATGGAAAGGTTCTTTTCAGTGTCACCATGAATTCCTCTTTTTGCATGTCTTGGTTTACACGTGAACATGACTTGTTCGATGAAATGCCTCAAAGGAATGAAATTTCGTTGGGCACCGTGATAGTGTGTTATAGCCATGATTGCTCCAACAAAAGCAATGTTTTAACTCAAGAATGTTGGGTATGAATGGTTTGAATTTTTCCACATCAACCGATTTTCTGTTGGAATATTATGGATTCTAGACAAGTTTTGGCGCCATTGAGCTTTAATATTCTCTCATAGTTTCAGATTTAAGAGAAGAGATAAAAGCGAGAAAATGTGTTTAGCTCTAATAATATGAAAGTATAGTTGACATAATGTATAGTTATAAGTTACAACCTAAATTTTCTAATTATATTTATAATTAGGTCAACTACTACTACTACACCATTACTAATGGTACAAGCCTACGACTAACTCAGTACTGCCACAATCATTTTGGTTGTTATCTCAAGGTCTTAATGTCTATTTTTAGTCATATTTAAAGGGGTTGTATCGATATCTTATTTCAACTTGCTTTTATTTTCATTTTCTTTTACTTTTAGGAAAATGCCTGATTGCATATATATATATATATATATATATATATATATATATATATATATATATATATATATATATATATATATATATATATATATATATATATATATATATATATATATATATATATATATTCTAGACATACTTCAATATGTTATAGTATTATACATCAACTTATTAGAGGTCTTGTTAGCAAAAAGACTGCAACTTGAGAAGGTGGGTAAAGTTGCTAACGTCTAGTACATGGAGGTATCCTCATTGTACAACTTTCATGCACTTTCTAATTTTGTTTGTCATTTTAATTTTGACAACTTAGTTTCAATGTGCTTGATATTAATTATACCTAGTTGGGAAATCAACTGCAATGTTTGCATTTTGTCACTACCGTGTAATTACACAAGTACTTCACAATTTTATGTTGGATATTTGTGGTTGTTGGTGGATATCTGGCAGCCCTTGAACAAAGAAAGTGTTGATGAAGATCAAAATTGAAAATTCAAAGCGTGTGAATTTCACACTAACCTTTAGGATCAATTCGCTCTAATATATTGGATGTAATTGAGATTAACGGTAATTTCCCCTCGGGATACTTTGAATTCCTTAATGTGAATTGCACAAACACACTAAGCATATCTTTTGATAATAAGTTACTTAAAATGTTTCATACACTCTGAAGGTGTGAAAAACACAAGAAATGGGGGGGGGGGGTTGAATTGGGTTTTAAACCAAAGCAACTTCTTAAAAAACCCTTTCTAAAAACAACATATTCTCTTCACTCTTGCTAATAACGTTAAAGATGCAAGAAGGAAAGAACAAGGTATGTTTATACTAGTTCACTTGAAAATTATCAAGTAATATAGTCCACCCGCCAAGGTGATTTTGCCTTATCAAACAAGGTCTTAATCCAATAATCTCAAGATTGTTACAATGCATAAGCTAGCTGCAAGTGATTCACGTACAAACTCTAAGACACACTAATCTTAGACTTCTCAAGGATTCTGACCAACTAGTCCCTTAAGGAACAATCAAACAAAATTTTGAAAAAGATTTGTTTACAATAGATTTGCTTCTACACAAGCTGATAATAAATAGTATTTCAAGAACAATAGACTAAGGATATCTTATGAACAGTTTTGTAAGAACGTGGATTATCAGTGATTTCCTTTGGTCTTCAAGCCTATTTATAGCCAATAAAATAATATATTCGTTGGAGGGTATTTCTAGAGTTTCCAGAAAGTTGGCAGCTTGAAACAACATGGGGGACAAGATCGTACAATTCGTCCGTCTTTTCATGGTAGTGGAACGAAACATTTGGTTGTACTATGTACCATGTACCACGTTAACCTTATCTTCTTTTCTTCTTGGACTTCAGAGGCTTCTGATGAGCATGAGTTAGAAGAAGGAAAATAAGCCTTGGGTCATCAGAGCTTCAAGTCTTCAGAGTCTTCAGAACTTTGTTTTCAGAGTCTTCAACACTTGGTCTTCAGTACCCTTTATCTTCAGAAACATAAGTCTCTAACATCTGGACTATTCCTCAGAACTTCTGTCTTCAGAACATGGTTTCTTTGATAGCGTATTAGAGTCACAACTTCAGTGTCTTCTGAAGTGATTTGCTATTGTTCATCAGAACTTGTGTAGCACAGAAGCAGAACTTGGTCTCTTCTGATGTTTTGGCAATGCCTTTCATTAGATTTGGAATCTGTTTGTTAGATACTCAAAATAACAAACATTAGAATACCAAAATTGTTCATACAACCATACTAGTTGTTATCATCAAAACTTAGAGGTATTATTGTAGAACCAAATCTTGTTCTAACACACTTTACTCATGCATTAATAAAGTAAAGGATGATTTTAGATTAATTGAAACGGTAGAAAAATGGATGTGAATATTTTTTTAGATAAATACCCTTTCAATTCAATTCTGCAATAACAACAATGAATTGATATAATTTTATAACATTCATTAATTTTCACAAGCAATGCAACGGTCTAGTGGTAGAGGCTCGCGTTAGTTTCCCAAGCGACGCGAGTTTGAGCCTTCGGTTCCAACATTTTGAATATAATTTTATACTGTTATAGTAAAATAATTCGTTCAAAAATGTTCTAGCTAAGGTTCAAACCCAATACATGGGTGATAAAACCATAATGCCTTGTCATCAGGATATTCAATCATTACTTGAAAATATCACTTCCAATCAATGGATATTTAAAGTTTCAACCCGGTCCGGCTTAAGGATCCTTATTGACCATATCTTCTCCTTTGGCCCATTCGATTTCATGTTGTGTTTTTTGTATAAATAATAATAATAATAGTAGTACTATATTTTATTAAAACAAAGTTTAAAAAAATGATATTAAGTTTATTTAAGAAAAATAATTAAAATATTATCTTTTCTTATCTTTTAAAAAATGTGTATATAAAAAATATTTAGTTATCTAAACATTTAGGATTTTATTATCAAAAATATTTCAAAAAAAAGATCAAAAAGATTTTTTTCTTTGGCTTTCAATAATAATCTCACTTGTGTTGATTGAATTGCTTACCATCTTGTATGTATGTGTGTGTGTTTGCTTGTATCTTGATCTTGTGCTTGATTCTCTATCTTTACCATTATACAATATTCATTACTAATCAAGAGTAAATGAATGCGCGATAAAATTAACCTTTTCAAGATAAGTTCAAACGCTTGACACAACATCAAGTTGCTTTTCCATTACACATCATCCTCAAGCTTTTTACTCAAAAAATTTCATAATAAATCTTGGTCAACACCAAGTGCCATTTTTCAAACTTTTTTTTCATAATCAAAAACTTCAAAAATACATTTAATAACCGAATCGAGTTTAGTCTATAATGGATGAATCAAGAAGAGTTTGTACATACTTGTGCAAGTTGTTCTTAAAGCATTTAGGTGATGACTGTTAAGCCTTTGTTTGATTGCTTGGATTTCACTAAAGACTCCTTAAAACTTGGTTCGTCTCACCTTTTCACAAAGAGTGATTCATACGTCGCTCATTAAAATGATTCAATAAAATTTCGTGGTTCTTTCTACCTTGAGCTACGAATGCTCTAACTTTCCCAATGCACGATGGAATACATAGGCACAAGATGCGATATCTTGACGAGCACAATAAAAAAAAATCAAATCTCGTTCCTTTCTTTCTCGTCGCATAATGATAAGATAGCAAGTAAACATCATGTTAACATTATATCACAAGACTAACTAAATTAGTTTCATCGAGTACGATGGATGTGAGGGGTGCTAATACCTTCCCCTTGCATAATCGACTCTCGAATCCTGATTTGGTTGCGATGACCATTCTATCCTATCTTCTGTGGGTTTTATCGATATTTTCCCTTTCTTTTTGGAATAAATAAAATTTGGTGGCGACTTTGTTGTATTTCGAGCGTGCAAACGCTCGAGTACTTTTTGCACCGCGACAATTTGGGTTAATACAATAAACATGTAAAACAACCACAATAAACATGATTACCAAATTTCTCTATCTAAGACAATAATGATTATATATTTTATCATATATTCAACCATGTAAATCATAAACACATGTTAAAACTAAATCTAAATAGTTAGATTAATTTAATTCTTTTAAATAAACTTTTATCATTTACATGACATATACATGCATACAATTGAAATTTATTATAAAACTATCAGTCATCATACTTTAAATTAGATTGAATTTTAAGTCACAAAACTTAAATAGATTTAGTAAAATAAAAAAAAAAACAATATTTTCCATTTTAAAGATAAAATTAAATGACATTATTTTTTTTGCAAACATTATTGTTTTAAAACAATATGAAAATGACATTATTGGAGATTGACTCCTTTGATAGATATCGAAAAAGGAATCTAACATATAGTTGAGAATATGACCCGTGCAAATGTAATCATCATTGTCACATTTTTGTCTCTCTCTTGTTTCAGCGATTGATTTTTCTTCCCTTTCTAATGGTCTTATTGTATTAAGAACATATACCACTTTCAAAGTTGTAAGAAGGAATTTCATCTTTTTCTGCCAACGGATAAAATTAACTCCATCAAACTTATCATATTCCACAAAATTAAATGTCATTTCTTTGAGTGACGCCACCATTGATCAATTAACAATTGATCCTAAAGATTGTTGGATATTTGTGGTTGTTAGTGGATATGTGGCAGCCCTTGAACAAAGAAAGTGTTGATGAAGATCAAACTTGAAAATTTAAAGCGTGTGAATTTCACCGTTTAGGATCAATTCGCCCCCTCCAATTATAGTATATTGGATGCAATTGAGATTAACGGCGAATTTCCTTCAGGATTTTGAATTACTTAATGTGAATTGCACAAACACACTAAGCATATCTTTCAATAATAGGTTACATAAAATGTTTCCTACACTTTACTCATGCATTAATAAAGTAAATGATGATTTTAGATTAATTGAAATGGTGGAAAAATGGATGTGAATATTTCTATTTTCGTGTGTATTTTATGTTTCTCAAGTGTCTCTATTTATAGAGAAATTGATGTCACTTGGTGAAGAGAAACACATATAATTTTAAAACATTCATTAATTTTCACAAGCAATGCAATGGTCCAGTGGTAGAGGTGCGCGTCAGTTGCCCAAGCAACGCGAGTTTGAGCCTTCGCTTCCAACATTTTGAATATAATTTTTATTCTGTTATAGTAAAACAATTCATTCAAAAATTGTCCAACTAAAATTATAATGCCTTACCAATCATTACTTGAAAATATTGCTCCCAATCAATAGATATTAAAAGTTCGAAATAACATTTTACAAGTTCAAAACATTGACTCTGAAGAAACCAAAAGACATTTTAGACACACTGGAACAAACCAGTCAATCGCGTCCTAGATTTGTGTCAGTTTCAAATAAAATATATTGGCTTTATCTGATCAATCTAGATTGTAATCTTATGTACCATTTTTGGAATTGAAGATAGAACAAACAATCATTCATTAGATGAATAATCAAGATTTGTTAGATTATGATGCTTCCAGAGATGAATAACAGCATGCAGGAAGATGTTGTAAGAAGTGCACCACTCTGTTGTATACTTTTCATAGATAGAGAGACCTTAATTTATAAAGATGTTGTAAGAAGTGCACCACTCTGTTGTCTAGTGGATGCTTGTGGGTATTTTTATAATCGTACATTTGTTTATGCTTTGTGAGTCTCCCTATGGGATTAAAATGATTCAGTTTCAGTTTAATCACCAAATTCAGGTTCACAAAGATCGAAATCAAAGTTTGTGGATTTGGTTAGCTTGAGATTCATTATAGAATTTGTATTTTTAGTTATTTTAGGGAGGTTTGTAACCCCATCAATATAACATTTTTTTCATGTAGGCTTTAAGTGATGTGGCGTGACACATCAACTTCCATTGGACCAAATAGACGATAGGGATCAAAATTATAGACGGAAAACTTCAGGAGGACTATTCTTTAAAGGAAATTTTTATAGGGACTAAAATTGAATGATGTGATATTTTTTAGGACCCCAAACATATTTAACCCTTAATTAAAAAGTGAATGATCATGCTTTAAAATAAATATTGTTCAGTTAACATGTAAATAACATAATAAAAGTGACAGAAGAAACAACAAATTTCCCCGCTGTTAAAACTATGAATCGAGGGGGAAAATTATCCATAATACCAATCTCTTTGGGTTATAGGCACAACCCTAGTGAAAAGTATAGCTTTTTAACTCGATTAGTATTCCAACTGTGGGGAAAAGTTAGTGCGAAGAATACAAAGGAGAATCTAAAGGGAGTGAAATTGAGAGTGAAGAGTTGGAAAATGGATCTGAGAGTGATGATAGCAATATCAACAAATTCAAATGAGTCAAGCTAATCAATAAACTCAACCAATTCATGACAGTCAAGCATGTCAACAAACACAAGCTACTCATACAACTCAGGGAAGTCAAGTTTCTCAACCATCACAAGCTAATCAACAAAGGGCAAAGAAGCTAAGTGTTAGGAGTGCATCAATATCAGGTGTAACCTCAGAACCTACAACCAGATTAAGTGCAACCCATAATGCAGTTGACCCAACTACAAGTAGGAGTACTCCAACAAAAAGGACCACTCCAAACAAGAAAACCATTTAGCATATTTAAGATTTGCCTGATAAATATTTTATGTTGTATTTTGAACAAGGAGTCCATTTATGTTTTGTATGTAGAATATTTTATTTGTTAGAACCTACATAATTCTTTTTGCATGTCTATCTTAATGTTGGCATATTATTTGTTAGAACCTGGAAAAAATCAGTTTATGTATTATGAACAAGTTGGCGTGATGTTTGTTAATGAAAAATGTTTAATTATGTATTTACGGTATAATAAATTACGTTGAATTATGTTATTCTGGTATAACGTAATACCTGTTTAATGTCTGTAATATATGTTCATGAAAAGTTATATGTTGAATCATACTATTCTGGTATAAACAAAACAAATCAAACAAGATCAAAACTTGTATGGACAAAACTATTCAAACCAGATCAAAACATGTATACACAAAGTTAATATAACTAGTAATAGCAAAAATGGTCTTAACAAATCTAATAATGATACCATTCAATTTAAACAAACTGGTACATAATGATCTTGCTACACAACTTGCTATTGATACATAACTTCATAATGATGTTGATACACACTTTGCTGCTGATATATAACTTACTAATGGTCCTTCCTGCTACATAACTTCCTACTGATACATAATTAAAACATCCTTAAAACTAATACAATGGAAACAAGAAAAAACATTATCTTCAAAAAATTCTTCCAATTCATAATGCTCTTCATTTGAATTTGAAGTTCCAACATATCTTCCTTTTATTGCTCATTGTCACCTTTAACTTTTCAACCTCCATTTTTGTGCATCAATTTCCTCTGTTAACCTTTTCAACATACATCTTTGCTTCATTAAAAAATGGTCCTCATCATCTCCAACTTCCTCATCGAACTAATAAAAAAGCCACACCCAACTCGAGTAGGTCCCTATGTAAACCAAGAAACCAAAGAACAATGTTATACCATAATTTATCAACGATGAAGGTTTAATGAGAAAACTTACCTTAAAATATTGACAGTCCCAAAATTGTTTTCCAAAATTGCTAACTGCTGTTGCCTTGTGAAGAATAGCCATGTCTCCACGATGACAACTAGATTTTCATCGTAAATGGGAACTTGTACACACCTTAGAATCAAAATTTCCAGAGTTCTTCTGGCTCACAACTGATGAATAATGACCATAACTCATGGTTGATGGAACCCGCAATTTCAAACATTGACGATGGCAAGCAGTGAAGGTTTTACCCTGATTTGATTTAGGGTTCGTTCTATTCAACATAAATTTCCAGAAATTACAATGAGGAAACGAAGAAGATGAATAATGAATGCCAACTCAGCTTCCACAAGTACCAAAAATAGACGTCGTTTAAGAGAATTTGACGAAAAAGACTTATATGACGTTGTTTGAAGAGATAAGAGATCAACCTAGTATTTTTAAAAGTTGAGGGATCAAAATGAACCATGAAATAAAAATATAGGACAAAAAAAATATTTAACCTATTACTCCCTCTGTCTCACAATATGTGTCCTCCTTTCTATTTTTATTTGTCCCAAATTATGTGTCCCTTTAAAATATACCAATATGATATTTATTATTTCTTTCCACTAACTTACATTTATTTATTGTATTTTAAATCATGTAACTACTCCACTATTTATTATTAATAATGTTTTTTAATAAATGACATATATTTTATTCATTAAAATCAACACAATTAATCATTATCTTAAAAAATATGAAAATTTCATAAAAAACACTTATGAGATGGGCTTTTTTTAATAAGGAAAATAATTCATACATAACCTCATAGTCCACTTGCATCCTCACCCTAAGAGTTAAAACAACATAAATCTTATTTTAAGAGTTTAATAATTTATCTTCTCTATAAAAAAAAATTACAAAGCAAAATGTCCAACGAAAATATTATATATATTTTTTACAAATCAATCTTTATTTTTTTGATATCTATAATATAAAAAAATTAGATGTTCTGAAAAACACCATCTTAACCTTTTGTCTTTGTCCGCTACCTCATCATTTTGTATCCAAAATTTACTTTTTGCAACTAAATTATACTTTTGGTTCTAAATTGTACTTTTGCAACTAAATTGTAGGGGTGGACATCGGTTCGGGCCGGTTCGGGCCCAAAACTCCAAATTGGCCCAACCCTCGGGTGAGACAATATGGCCCAATCCAGTCCGTTTGAGACTTCGGGTTTCACGGGTTCGGGTATAAAGGTCGGATATTATTGTGCCCAACCCAATTTTTTGTTACGTAATGGGCCATAGTGGGTTAGTTTTAAAAAATTTCAAATACTTTTTTTTACATATCTTTTTTTTTTGTTATTAGATGGGCTTAATATTGAGACCAAATACTTGATTGTTTTTAGGCAAAATACTATTTTTAGTCCCGTAAGTTAACCTCAGGGTTCATTTTGGTCCCTTAACTTCAAAAAGTTTCAAATTAGTCCCTTAACTCTTAAAAAGGTGTCATTTTAGTCCTTTTTGTCATATTAGCGACGGAAAAACTCAAAAATCGGTCGCTAAATCGGTTGCTAATATGCCAAAAAGGACTAAAATGACACCTTTTGAAGAGTTAAGGAACCAATATGAAACTTTTAGAAGTTAAGGGACCAAAATGAACCCCGAAGTTAACATACAAGACCAAAAAGAATATTTTGCCTTGTTTTATAAAAAATTTGAATAATTTAAAGTCATTAATCCCTTTAAATATGGGCTGAATCACATCGTTTAGAACTCATTCATTTTTCAGTTTAAAATTCAACTGAATGCTAGTTTAGAGCCTATAAAATATAAGTTTTAGAGCCTATAAATATTTGCTCAATTTTAATACAACCCATATAACTTTAATCTAACAACACAACCAATTACAATTAATCAATTTTTTTCTCCTAGAGCTCCCATTTCTTTTTCTCCAATTTCTTTTGCATTCTTGCAACATATATTTTCAGCAAGTTAATCAACATAGTTCAATTAAGAAAAAGTTAATTATCATTTTTTCTGATTTAATTTCTCTAATGTGACATAAAATATGGTGCAAATCAAGAACCATAGTGCATTGTTAAAAAGTGACAAAAAACCAGATGGAAAACTTCTTTTAAAATATTAGCACATCAATGAACTTCAGTTTATAAAATGTTCAGTTTGTTGTGCTTACCAATTCAAGCTCTTCCCCTTGTTTAATCTCACCAAACCATCTTGGAGAATCATATCCACACCCACCTGAAATCATAATTATAGCAAAATATGGATACTATTCAAAACTAAAATCATAATGACACAGTCAAATTTGTATCCTTCAAAAAACCATACCTCTTATATGCCTTCATGGAATACTCACTGCAAGTTGGAACACATGTCGGTGGTTCGTATTCTCCTATTACATGTTTCTTATACCCTTTGACATAAATAAATAAACACAACACATATCAGTTCTTATCTACTAGAGACAACACATTCACATTCATATTGTTACATGATACATAAATAAATCAACACATTCCAGTTTTCTGTCAAATGCATTCATGAAATAAATAAATAAACATAACACATATATTTGATGATGGTACATGATACAAGATTGGTGGTGGGCTAAAAAACTGGAGACAACACATTCATATATATTAGAAGATAATGACTATAGAGTTACAAAAGAAAAATGCATACAAAAGCAACTACAATATACCTCTTTGACCCTGAATGGCTACTGATGAGCTGGAGACTTTGATACACCATTAGAAACCTTATTTGCACTTTAATTCTGTAGACATTGATAAAGTTGCTTAAGTACTTGATAGCAAAAAAACAAGTAATGGATGCACAACATTGAGAAAGAAAACTACCTGCATTCATAGAAAGTTTATGTGCGGATTGCATTCAACATCAAAATATATGCAGGTTGATAAAACCGCCCCTGTGCAAATTCCTAAACTAACAAATTGCATTCAACATCAAATTGCATTCAACATTAGAATCTGGTGCACAATATTTAACTCACCATAGACAAATAGTACTGCTTCCTTGTGTTTTCATCAAAAGTTTGGAGCAAAAGTCTCTTGAGATTCTTTCAAAAAGTGGTTGGTTGTGTTATTCATGGATTCAAAATTACGAGTCACTCATGACTCCAAAAAAGTGGTAGCTGCAAATACAATAGAAAACATTATAATACATACTTTCATTAAAAAAATTCAATAAAAAACACAATGGAAACTAACCTTGATTTTTTTCAGGCTTTCAGGCACAGCCGGAAGGCCGTGACTGAGTCGGAGAGGATGACGACGCTCCACTCCCAGCTGAAGTTTTAGTAAATCCTAACGAACATTTTAAAAAACAATTAGCAACAAATTATGAAACAAATTAAATAATTACACTTAAGAAAGATAGACACAATATACCTTCTAAACCATCTTCAAAAATCTCATACTCTTCATTAAATTCCAAATCTTTGAATTGGCAAATGGAAGGCATCAACCAATTCTGAGCACAAATAAGAGCCTCTGCCATTTCAGGTTTGAGAGAGCTTCTATATACCTCTAAAACCCTCCCACCCGTGCTAAAAGTACTCTCAGAGGCCACGGTTGAAACTGGTGTAGACATGATATCTCTAACCATTTGGGACAGAATTGGGTATTTGCCAACATTATGTTTCCACCAACAAAGAATGTCAAAATTATCTTTATCCTTTTCATTAAAACTCAAACACTTTGCTCTTATATAGCTCTCAAGTTCAGTTTCTTCTTCAACAGAATTCATAAACATCAAATGTTGTTGAAAAGCATTTTGTCTAGCTACATGGGCCGGTACTTCGATGCTGGCAGCTGTTTCACCATGAGAAACAGCGGCTGCAGCAGATGGGAATGAGCCTTCAGCAATGCATATGCTTGTTTGAGAGATTGTTATTGATCTCTTCCAATAAGTATTTCATAGTGGCTGAAGTTTTTCCATACATATCACCAAAGCACCATTCCACATATCTTAACTTATACCGGGGATCAAAAATTACACCCAAATAAAGGAGTTGGTTCATCTTAGTGATATCAACCCAATATTTCTTAAACTTATCCAACATGTACCTAGCCACATTAGCAAATAATCCATTAAGGTCCATGTTTAATTGCTTAAGCTCAATGTAAATTGCAACCAAGTACGGAAAAGTTGTATGCAAGCTTGCTTTGGTGGAAATAGAAAAAACTTTTGTTGCTTCATAATAATTCTTCAAAAACTTAACAAAAACCCTTACATTATTCCAATCTTCACTACTAGGGGGTGAATCACCTTCAAAGAAATCCATATAGTCTTCATCCTCATTTTCTAGCTTATCAAAAGCAGATTCAAACTTCTCAGCCGCATCTAACATCAAATATGTCAAGTTCCATCTAGTTGAAACATCAAGACATACCGAGTTATTGCATGTAATCTCAGTATATTCCACACATTCCTTGAACTTTAAGGCTATATTTGGGAGTTTGGAGGGGAGGGGAAGGCTTCCGAAAACGAATTTTTTAAAAAATATAGAAAAATGTTTGACATTTTTTGAAAAAATGATTTTGTTTAGAATGATAAAAGAGTCATTATCATTACAGAAATTTTAATTTTCACAATAGTATAACAACCTAAAAGATATTTGGAAAATTTATGTAAGCCCTTCAAAACCCTCCTTCAATATAATGTTTGAGTTACCAAATTTATGGGGTTTTTGGTGTTATGAAGAAAATCAAACCCTCAAAACCCTCCTACCCAAAATCTTTTTATTCTTTTCACTCAATTCTTCCTATTTTTCAAAGCCCTCCCTTCCCTTCCCGTCCAAACTCTCAAACATAGCCTAAAGCTCTATGGGGTGAAAATCTTACAAACCTAATTGCATTTCTAACACTTGAAATTGATGAGCTGGCTACTTTTAATCCATCTCTCACAACCAAATTCATAATACGAGCACAACACCGCATGTGAAACCCAAACCCATCCAACAAAAGTCTATTCATGTTTCTTATTTTCCGCTCTAAATATTTATCAGCAACATCATTTGATGTCGCGTTATCTACCGTGATGGTTGAAACATTTCTCAGTCCCCACTCCTTCAACACATCCTCAACCTTCTTACCAACCGTTCTACCTCAGTGATTTGGGATAACCGTAAAGCTAATTATTATTTTTTGGTATTGCTGTTAAGTGCCAAAATGTAGTTATTTTGTGTTTGTAAATAGTGACACTTATCGATACTTTTTGTTAATACCGTTCGAATAATACCCCGTTTTGTGTATAAAAACGTATACTTTGTGAATAGATGTATTTTCATATACTTTTATACTTTTTGATAGTTTTCTATTCATTTTGTAGGTATTGAGGCGTATTTGGAGCATGAGCAATAACGTGGCGAAGACACGGCTTCAAACGCGCGATTTTGAGCGGTGAAATCAATTCATTCGGCGAATAAAGCTCAAAACCAAAGAATAATAAATCATCAATTTGGTTGCAATTTGTTCATTGTTAGATAGAGCATGGAATAAGCTTTCCAAAGCTTCGAACCGGGCGCAAATCAGAGTTACGGTTCTCAAGATATGACCAAAACAAGATTTGCTGTTCTATTGAGCGCGCTAAGCGGGCTTGACCGTGCTAAGCGCGGCCTGGGAGCATTTTTGACCCATTTGGCAGAAAGTTGGGCGCTTAGCACGTGTTTTTGGCACTAAGCGCGGTCTGGCGGTCTAAGAAAAATAAAAAGCAGCCCGCTTAGCGCGGTGGGCGCGCTTAGCGCGGTCTGCGACTTCAGTTTTGGTATATATGTTGTAAAATCATATTTTTTAGGTATGTTTTGGGTATTTTTGAACCCCAACTCATCAACCTTCAATTTTTGGTAGATTGAGCTTAGAAAACAACATTTGTGGCTTGTAATCGGAAGATTCTTGGTTGGGAGCTCGATTGATCGTGATTGACACCGCGAAAGATTTGGTTTTCTTCTCCTCCTCTTCTCTTTGTAACCACTTTTGTTGGGTTTGTTTGTAAGTTTACTCTAAATACATGGATGTTTGTTACTCTTTGTACTAGTTGTATAATATATTTGCTTTACAAATCTTAATCGGTGTTTCCTTGATCTTTTTGCTTAAATGCTCTGGATTTATGTTGTTGTAGACATAGACATCACAAATCTTGATTAGGGGGATATCTGTTAGCTTTTGATTCTAGACATAGGATTGGGGTTAACATCCACATAATATCTGAGTTTAATGTCTCTGTGTTGTTTGATCGGTTGAGACATCGTCGAAAGAGCAATATAATTGAATTTCCGTCGATGTTGC
The DNA here is from genome assembly GCF_029867415.1 of Vicia villosa. NCBI lineage: Eukaryota > Viridiplantae > Streptophyta > Magnoliopsida > Fabales > Fabaceae > Vicia > Vicia villosa. The sequence continues at coordinate 245,064 of NW_026705468.1, forward strand.
AGAAATGGACATTGATGTGAGGGATATGTGGTGATTCTGACGAGTATTGTAGATTGAGTACGGCGGAGTGATAAATCTAAGTTTGTGAGGAGTAGTTTAGATTCAAACCAGATAAGCTATTCTCTATCAAGAATGAATTTATTTTATGTTCATATGTTATATTTTCCTTGTTTACTTTCAACCCATTTAACCCGAACTCAAGAACTAAGAATCCGTCGAACGGCAGTTCGGTATCACCAATCTCTGTGGACACGATAATTCCCGGATAAATATTTCCAAATCTTTTGTTGCTTGCCGCTTTACCGCTTCAACAAAATGGCGCCGTTGCCGGGGATTGGTGTTTTTATTGAATTCGCATTGCGATAGTTTTTTTGTTTTTGAGTTTTGTGAATATCGTATATTTGTGAATTTTCTTATACTTGTATACTTTTGTATAGTTTATTGTATAGATACATGTTTTAATTTTGTTTGGTGGACTTATTAAACAAGTTGAACTCGGATAGTTCTTTAATTTCAAATCTTCACTTTTCAACTTGTTTAGTTAATTTCACCAAACTTTTGTAAAAATTGTGTTTTTACTTGTCGTTACGTGTTTGTTAATACGTGTTGTTGTATATTCTCTTGTTTCGTAATGTTTGTTAGTGTATGCTTAGGCCACTTTCTTTAGGTTGCATTGAGGCGAGAGCGTTGACGTATCGTAGAGGAAGTTACTACCGTGCACAATAAAGGCGTCGAGCTTACGACGTAAAACAAGTGCTTGTTGGGAGGCACCCCAACGATTTTATTTTTCTGTAATTTTTTGTAAATGAGTAGTGTAGGTGTTAAGTGGAGGCACACTGGAATTTCTGTTTAGTTGCACTGGTTTTTGTCTTTCTGGTGTAGCGCGCTTAGCGCACTAGACCGCGCTTAGCGCGGTCTGTAGCTTTTGGTCAATGAATTCTTTTTAATGATTCATTTGGCTCGCCTTTTTCCCACTTACACCAAGGCTTTATAGTTTACAATTTTATACTTATATTTTTAATACTTTCGTTTGTGTTTTGACTCAAATTTTGGCCCGATTACTTGAAGTCGCATCTGGTAATTCTCCGATTTTAATAGATTCAACATGCCGGTTGTGCGGTAATGATATTGTTCGAATTTGTACATAGCAAGGTACTCGTTTATCGCTTTCTATAGCATAACATGTTTAGGAGACTTTTCATTTGTATAATTTTCATACTATTCATTCTTTTTGCATAACTTGCTCATGACTTGAATCACAATTAGTTTACCCTTTTTACCATAAATGTGAGGTGGCTTTCCATTATGTATATATGCGAGTGACCGACATTTCTTGTTTTAAATGGATATTATTATGTTTAATCTGTCATTTGTATTGATTTTGTGACTGCACGAAAGTGATCAAGGCACTTGTTTGATTTTGAGCACAACTACCATAGCTAAATATCAATTCACCTTGTGAGTGTGTGAGCATTAGTAACCCCCTTTGAGCCTTTTTGTCAATATCCATATTGTTTTTGCTTAATGCTTGTCTATGAGCGTTTGGTTTTCAATTATGTTTGGATGTTGATTCTTTGTTTCTTGAACCCTCAACTATGATTTATAGTTTGAATTTTTACCTTGCCTTAGAAAGTAGGGAGTATTCTTATTATGATGATAGTTGTATTCAAGTTGGGGAGAGGATGTTTTGCTTGCTTATGTTGTGATTGATGTGAGGTTAAGAGAAGAAAAAGAAAAAGAAAAAGAAAAAATGTGAGAAAGAAAGAAAAGAAAAAGAAAGAAAAAAAGAGAAAAAGTTTGAAAAAGAAAATAACAAAAAGAGTTGGGAATAAGATTGTGCTAATAAGTATTGGGTTTGGTGTGAAACATGTGATGAAAAAGAAAGTTTGATTGAAATTCCTTTGTTTGGAACTTTGTGGAAGTAATTACTCCCTTAGGTTTAGGCAAGTTTTTGTTTCGATTAGCTTTAGGACTTATCGCTTGTTTGTTAACCGAGCCACATTACAACCTTTAAAGCCCTTGTGATTCGTGCCGTTGCATTTTCAATACTATTTTTGGATGAATGCATAATTTTGTCTATTGTTTGCAAGTTTGTCGGGTGTGTGTCAAAGTCCTCACCTTTCGGTGTTTTTCATCTACCGATGAATTTTTGCTAGGCGTGATTCATTATTGAGCTTGTTTTTGTTTAGAATGTTTTGTATGATTATTGTACTTAGGATTGGTTTCATTTTCATGTGTCGTTGTAGGATTGTGGTAAGTATTTACTTTGATTTGTACGTTTTTGGTTTGAACTGTGCAATTGTTTCGTTTTCTAAACTGTATTGATTCTTGATTCTTTGGGTTTTTACTTTTGATTCTTTGAGTGTTTGGCCTTGTTTGAGGACAAACAAATTCAAGTTGGGGAGAGTTGTTAAGTGCCAAAATGTAGTTATTTTGTGTTTGTAAATAGTGGCACTTATCGATACTTTTTGTTAATACCGTTCGAATAATACCCCGTTTTGTGTATAAAAACGTATACTTTGTGAATAGATGTATTTTCATATACTTTTATACTTTTTGATAGTTTTCTATTAATTTTGTAGGTATTGAGGCGTATTTGGAGCATGAGCAATAACGTGGCGAAGACACGGCTTCAAACGCGCGATTTTGAGCGGCGAAATCAATTCATTCGGCGAATAAAGCTCAAAACCAAAGAATAATAAATCATCAATTTGGTTGCAATTTGTTCATTGTTAGATAGAGCATGGAATAAGCTTTCCAACGCTTCGAACCGGGCGCAAATCAGAGTTACGGTTCTCAAGATATGACCAAAACAAGATTTGTTGTTCTGTTGAGCGCGCTAAGCGCGGCCTGGGAGCATTTTTGACCCATTTGGCAGAAAGTTGGGCGCTTAGCGCGGGTTTTTGGCGCTAAGCGCGGTCTAAGAAAAATAAAAAGCAGCCCGCTTAGCGCGGTGGGCGCGCTTAGCGCGGTCTGCGACTTCAGTTTTGGTATATATGTTGTAAAATCATATTTTTTAGGTATGTTTTGGGTATTTTTGAACCCCAACTCATCAACCTTCAATTTTTGGTAGATTGAGCTTAGAAAACAACATTTGTGGCTTGTAATCGGAAGATTCTTGGTCGGGAGCTCGATTGATCGTGATTGACACCGCGAAAGATTTGGTTTTCTTCTCCTCCTCTTCTCTTTGTAACCACTTTTGTTGGGTTTGTTTGTAAGTTTACTCTAAACACATGGATGTTTGTTACTCTTTGTACTAGTTGTATAATATATTTGCTTTACAAATCTCAATCGGTGTTTCCTTGATCTTTTTGCTTAAATGCTCTGGATTTATGTTGTTGTAGACATAGACATCACAAATCTTGATTAGGGGGATATCTGTTAGCTTTTGATTCTAGACATAGGATTGGGGTTAACATCCACATAATATCTGAGTTTAATGTCTCTGTGTTGTTTGATCGGTTGAGACATCGTCGAAAGAGCAATATAGTTGAATTTCCGTCGATGTTGCAGAAATGGACATTGATGTGAGGGATATGTGGTGATTCTGACGAGTATTGTAGATTGAGTACGGCGGAGTGATAAATCTAAGTTTTTGAGGAGTAGTTTAGATTCAAACCAGATAAGCTATTCTCTATCAAGAATGAATTTATTTTATGTTCATATGTTATATTTTCCTTGTTTACTTTCAACCCATTTAACCCGAACTCAAGAACTAAGAATCCGTCGAACGGCAGTTCGGTATCACCAATCTCTGTGGACACGATAATTCCCGGATAAATATTTCCAAATCTTTTGTTGCTTGCCGCTTTACCGCTTCAACAATTGCCAATCCCTATCTACAAAATGGGCAGTGAGGGTTAGATAGTTTAGATTTTGAATGAAAGTCTAACAATCCGTTGTAATTGCCACCATACTACAATTAGACTTAAATAACGCTCTCAACCTCACTTTCTCATCAAGATATAATTGAAAACAATCTCTAGCTATTGTTCTCCTTGATGGTATTGTAAATTGGGGCTGCATTTGCTTACAAAAGTACTTGAATCCCTCTCCTTCAACTGTAATAAATGGCTTTTCATCTAAAATTATAAAATAAGCCAACCCCTTTCTACAACATAAAGGATCAAACTTAGAACTTGTTGGAACCAACCCAACTCCCTGAGTTATTGAAAACGTCAATATGGTTTGGGTAGGGTCGGTTGACAGGTTCAACGGATACTTAGGACATGTTTTCATGTGACTCTTTAAGTTTGATGTTCCATTTTTTTATAGTCACACATGTACTTTTGATGACAATACTTACATGCCGCAGTAGCGGGATCACTATTAGGAATAAGGTTAAAGTGGTCCCATACCTCAGACCTCTTTCTAATAGCATTTGCATTAGCTCTTCTTTTCTTTCGACCAATATGAGGATGATTTGCAGTTGGTTCAATAAGTGCTGTTGTTGTTTGAGTTTCTTGCTCCATAACTAAAACAATGAGTAATTAATTATTAAAAATCTTGCGAAAGATTAACAAATGAGCAACCAATGAAACAATTAACCATGAAAAAACAAGCTGTGCGAAAGATCTTGCTGCATCACCATTAATATTTATCTATATATATGAACATGAAAAAACAAATCTTTCAAAAACAGTTCACCCTTCTTATACATACTGTTACAAGCTGTATATTACTAGCATACAAACAAGTTGTAACATAACATCCAACCTGTAACAGATTCATACTGTCACAAATAAACACACAGTGACAAAGTAGATTTGTACATATTTGTAAATGTAGGTAAATTCTCACACAAATAGATTCATAACTTGCATACATAAAGATTAACAAAATAATACTACCATAAACTTAAAATAACAGAAACTTATGCATGTTCATCTACTTATACATGTTCCATAACTCAATATCACAAATACATGTTCTATAACTCACAATACATGATTAAACAAGTTCAGAAACATAATATAGTTACCGTTATTTTTCAAATTTCCATCTACTTGCATTTCTCCAAGTCCTTCCATATCTTCAAACCTAAATCCTTTCAGAAATTTCCAGCTCCTTGCATTCTACGAGTCCTTTCAGAAATTTACACAAAAAAAACCACATCAATCAAAACTATAACTAGATATTATGGTGGTGAGAGATGACGATGAGAGAGAGAAAACATCGAGTGGAAGAGAGAGAGAGAGAGAAAGAGAGAGAGAGAGAGAGAGAGAGAGAGAAAGAGAGAACAACGAGTGGGAGAGAGCAAGACTTACCACCGAGAGATATACGGTGAGAGATGACGATGATAGTCGTAGCTTGAAGCTTGGAACGATGAGAGGATGATGGTGAACGGTGAAGGATGAAGAATCGTGGAGGCAGAGCGGCGAGGAAGTGAGGAAGCTCTGAGACAAAGTTAACCCTAATCCCAAATACAACTCTTATGAATATCACACTTAACTTGGGCCAAGTTGGTTCTAACTAGTATCAGGCCCAAATTCAGAATATACTAGTATTTTCGGTCGGTTCCGGATTCTGACGGGTCCCAAATTCATCCCCGAATCCGATCGTCTTCACCCAACAGTATCCAATCAATTGCCACAAACATACCCGCAAACCGAAGTTGTCCGATCCGTTGACGAAAACACGATCGGGTTCGGTCGGATTTCTTCGAATGGTGTCCGATTGTCCACCCCTACTAAATTGTACTTTTGCAACTAAATTGTTCTATTTTGAGGGTATTTTGTGTCCAAAATTTACTTTTTGCATGTGTAAAATAATTATACATTTTCGGTGCATGATTATTATTCTCTTTTTTAATTCATAAGTAAATTAGTTTCTAAAATATATGTTATTAGTCTAATTATGTGTTAAATGTTTGTTTTGGATCAAAGTCAAATTCTATTATTAATCTAAATATTTTTATAAATGATGTCTACAAAAAAAAATTTGTGTACGAGATAAAATATATTTGATCCATGTATTTTTATAAACGGTGTTATTTTTATGTACGGAAAAAATCTATTATTGATCTAAATATTTTTGTAAATGATACTTAAATATAAATAATATTTGTATATGGGAAAAAAACTATTATTGATCTAAATATTTTAATATACGAAAGATGGTATTTATGATCCAAAAATGATATATGGAAAAAATCTATTATTAATCTAAATATTTTTGTATACGAAAATTTAATATTGATCCAGTTATTTTTGTAAATGATACCTAAACATAAATAATATTTGTATACAAAAAAAATCTATTATTGATCTAAATATTTTTATATACGATTATTTACTATTGATTCAGATATTTTTGTAAATGATACCTAAACATAAATAATATTTATATACGGAAAAAAATTATTATTAATTTAAATATTTTTATATACGAAAGATGATATTTATGATTCAAATATTTATGATCCAAAATTAATATAAGTAAAAAAATTTAATATTGATTTAGATATTTGTTTATATGAAAAATTTATTAATAATTTAAATATTTTTAAATCTTTTATTTAAATATTTTATAAACAAATGTGTATACCATTTCAGAATATGTGCGTATTCTCGGGTTTGTTAAGTGAATAGAATAAAAGAAAATAAAATTTCCCAAAACAAATCTATTATAATAAATAATTAATAATTATTATCAGGGGGCAATTGAAAAAAAAAAACCAACGGCAAAGCAAATAAAACCCCAGTTAAACCTTCATTCTAATTTCTACAAACTCGATTCTCCTTCCTCCTCTTCATATCACCACCATCTTCACTGATTAGGGTTTCTTCTTTCTGCGCATCAACACTCATCGATTCAACATTGTTCGGTTATCAATTTTTCACTCCGCGACCAAGATGCCTCGTCCCAAACGAAAAGCGGTCCCACCAATCACTTCTTCTGACGTCGATTCTTCTATTCGTACCGGTTCTTCACTTTCTTGTTTCCTCTTTTCTCATTGCTTTTCGTTATCACCAATCAGAAACAATCACGATAAGCACTTATTAATTTAATTCAATTAATCTTAATTTCGCGATTATGATTTTCTTGCGATGAATTTCAAGAATTTCGATCTTGCTTGATCTAGTATTATGTATTGATATTATAGTGGAATCGTTTTTTTTATTATGCTGATTGTGTTTTATTTCGATTTCTTTGGAGTAATAATTGATTAGTTCTTTGATTTCTTGCTATTATTATTCAGAGCCGAAGAGAACAACTACAAAGCAATTTGAACGAATAGATAACCTGTTTGGGTTGTATGCAAATAAATCAATGGGTTTGATTGAGTAAGTATGTTGTTATTATTATCATTATGGTTAATTCACACTACGATGACCGCAATCAGGATTGTAACACTTGTGTTGACCGAAATATTTTGGACTAGGTTATTTAAAACCTTGTCCAAAATATACGAAATATTAAATTGCCGGACACTTTAAATTTCAAGATTCGAAATTGTGGCATTCTGTTTTCTATTCGTATTTGTTATGCTTATGTGACTGTTGTTGTTGTTGTTGCAATTCTTTATACTTTTTGTTTTGTTGGCCAGCCCAGATGGGATTGAAGCACTTTGTAAAGATGTTAATGTGGACCATACCGATGTTAGAATGCTGATACTTGCTTGGTAGATATTTGACTGTGCTTCTTTTTTTTTTTTCTTTTCTCTTTTACCTTTAATTGATATTTGATTGGTTGTAATTGATGTCTTTCTTATCAGGAAACTGAAAGCCGAAAAGCAGGGTTATTTTTCTAAGGTTGGTAGAGAAAATATTGTTTCACAATCTTTTTTTTAGTAATATAGCACTTAAAATATTGAGATATACAAGTATGCATGCACTGTTTATTCCCCATTTTCTTTTCAATGAAACACACTCATGTGCAGTGTTGCCAAATTGCAGTGTTACGGCATAGTGAAATTTGAACAAATTATATTGTCAAAACTGGACTATTGTGGCGATATAGCCTTTGAAGCATATCAGATTTTGAACAAATTGCTATTTTCTTTGATCTGCAATTGACAACACTTCTCAAATGTGATCATTTTCATGCTTGTTATGGATTGCATTGCCTAATACTTATATGTTTTATCGTATATATTCACACACACACACACACACACAGTGCTTTTTATTGATCTGACTGTTGAACTATTACTACCTATTATTCCACTGGCATGAATATTTTTGGCTAAGTCTTGGAATATTGTATAATTGTAATGTTCTAATCAAATGATTCTTGTTTTCATATAATTTATAAGTATATATCAAGTTAATCTTGATTTATATTGATGAAGTACTGAGTAATTTTGTATCCATGAACTCTGAATCCAGCTCTAAATCTTTTAAGCAGTGTAAAGTTATTCAATGGTGTAAGAGTGATTTTGGCATGCAATGGGTTAAACTGTGTGTGTCTGCATGTGTGAGTCCAAGATGAGGAGTGGTTCCATTTCTCATTTGTTAATTTAATTTCTTAGTAGTTAACAACAGAATCGATATAAGTGAAATCGGTAACTTGATATTGTGTAAAATACTTGGTTTTCGATATGTCCTGCTCACAGGTCTTTCTTTCTCTGAATAGGACGAATGGCGAAAAGGTCTCAAATCTTTAGGGGCTGACACACTCCCAAAATTAAAAAAAGCAATAAATGGACTGAAGAAAGAGGTTTCTTCCTTTCTCGGTTATAAAATACTTAATTAAGTCACCGTGTTCTTGTTGAGACTAGCCATTTATTACGGATGTCCTTAAGAATGTTTTTGATGCAATTTGTTTCCCTTGTGTCTTGGGTAGGTGACAGGTCCAGAATGCTTTGAGGATTTTTATTCCTATGCATTTCAATACTGCCTCACAGGTAAGCTTAGTATTGGTGGGTTTATTTTACAACTATAATCCAGATTTGTTGTGATCTACAATTATATTTTCGCCTTGATGTTTTTGCTTGTCACTCTGAATCTGTTTGAACATTGTTTAATACTTGCAGAGGATAAGCAAAGGAGCATAGATATTGAGACCATATGTGAGCTGTTAACTATTATTCTGGGATCTGAATTCCCTTCTCAAGTCAATTTACTAACAGAGTATCTAAAGGTGAGTAGGTGTTTGTATTTATTTTGTTGAATCCTCTGTTGCAACTTTATGCTGCTCAGCTCTGTGTGTGATCTTTTAAGTTGTATGTAATTGGGAATAACAGAGGCATTCACTGATGTCCAGCACAAACATGTTAGATTATGAAGAATGTCAATTTGTTATTTTCTTGTATTAGTTATTTTCCATATTTGTGGCCATTCGTATGCATACTGTTTTGCTTATTGTGTTGTTCATGATACAAAGTTGGTTACCTCTTTGAAATATTTTTCTTTGGAAGGTATCTACTTTGAAATCAAGTGATGGAAGAAAATTTTCCAACTACCCTGTGTATTATGCACTCGAAAATTGTGTTGTTTGGGCGGAAAGTTTTAATTAAAGAATTTTAATTTTAAAACCATATTCATATAACTGTTTTCTGATGGTTGGGTTTTTCTTGGCAGATCCAAAATGACTACAGAGCGCTTAGCAGGGATCACTGGATAAGTTTTTATCGGTTTTTTAAAGAGGTAACACTCATTTTTTTAATCTTACCCTTTGAAATATTTTATATCTTGTACATTTTTCACTTCTGGTTGCGCTTTTATCTGATTATGGTCCACTGAGTCTGAGTTAATAGTTAATTTTTGGCAAAACTATGACTTATTGTAAAATTGATGGTCTAATCCGCTAGAGTAAAATTCTTTCTAGGAAGAGGAGTGTTTGTTCACATCTCCTTTCGATTTGTTATTGGCTTTGATGATGACTAGGATTATATTATATGTTGTTTAATGGAAGATGCATAATGAGTAATTCACCTTATTTTGCCTATTATGTGTGGTTTACTTATACAAAAATTGTGATTTGTGAATTTAGAGTTTACCGTATTTTTTCCTCTAAAAGGTCCAAAACCTAAAATAGTATCAAAGCTTATCTTAGACTTGTCCACAGTACGAAACACAATATTGCTGGATGCTTGGGGGGTGTTTGAAAAAACCCAAGTTACACATAGGTTTGAGAAAAGGACTCTTCAAAGCTTATAAAATCTAGATGGTCCCCTCCTTACATGTTGGTTTTGTCAGTTTTTAGGGATCCAGTTAGGTCTAAAATCTAACTTTTTCAATCGTAAAATAAGCTAAAAATATTCATATATTTTTAAATTATTTACACTTCAATAAAATTTGTATGGGAAAAATAAGTCAAGTTGAATGTTTGGCTTGACATGTTGTGAAAAAAGGAAAGAGAAATCCCCCCCACACAACACACTTATTTAAACAAGTCAATTTTAAAGCTTGGCGTCGACTTGTTTACAAAAATGTAACTTGAGTTTAGCTTGCCCTTTATTACTTCTCTTCTCGAAAAATTGTAAATGCATTAATTTTGTGTATTTTGTATATAGTAAAAAACTAAAAAGAGAAAGAAGGTGAAAGGGATAATTGTTCCTTAGATAGAATTAAGATTTACTTGGTAACTGAAATATAGTTTATTATTATTAATATTTATTATTTATACCCATTTTATCGCTTTCTTTTTTTACACTCATTTTGTTATCTAATATGAACATTTTTGTTATTCAAGTCACGGTCTAAGGCTGAGCTTGTTCTTTAGTTAATTGAGCACTAATGATTCGAGCTCTAATAAATATAACTCATTTGCTAACTCATGTGCTCTCTTATCTGCATATTTATGATATGTCTCTGCTGTTGTGAAACATGTCTCTAATTATCTATAATGTGTATTACTGTTTTGCATAAGTTGTGCACTTTAGGAAAGTAATTTAATTGGTGATGTTAGTGTGCTCTTCAATTCAAAAAGTAGCACTCAGGAAAAATGTTAACATTTTATTGCTGCCAGGTAAGCTTTACAGACCTACAAAAATATGATTCCAGTCAAGCCTGGCCAGTGATCGTCGACAATTTTGTTGAATGGTTGAAAGGAAAAGAAAAAGAAATATAGTTATCACCTCCGAGTTTCAGTTTGAATTTACTCAAACTCCGATCTAGAATTCAGTTTGAAGCGGATACAATTGTATATGGCTGTTGAGTAATCTGTTTGCAGTTTTCTGCAAATTTTGTTATGATTGATCATATGTGTAACAACACTTCAATATAGTGTCAACTGTCAAAGCTATCTCGATGCTTGAGTTTATAGACCGGAGATTTTGTTTTTGAGCAATTTTTGTTTAGTTATGCCATTTATTTCACATCTTCTGTGTATGTTAACAATTTCTGGAGTCAAACTTTCTACAATGTGTCTTTGGTCCGTCTAAAGGTATCAACTAAAGTTCTTTTTCCCCTTTTGTCATTATCTGTTAAAGTTGTGAGAAGAAAGTGTGAAGAGAGAAAGATGTGAAAAAGAATGTGAAGAGAGGGAAATAAGTGAGAAATAGAGGTGATTTGATATGTTGATTGGTATGAGTGAAAGATAGAAGAAATAGAGAAGAAAGAAGTATGTATTATTTTTAAAAATACTAAAATACCCTTGATTAAAAAGATTTAAGTGAAGTTGTACTTTTACTTTATTTAAGTTAATTATTATAATTAAATTAGCTTATAGAAAAAAAACTCACAATAATGTTTTAAAAAAATTACAAAATTTTAGTTTAATTATTTCTCAATCTCTCATTGTATGCTGTAGCATACTGTTATCGTAGCATAATATTAGTTGAATTTGATTTTATAAGACTAAGGGATAAATTGGTAAAATAACAAAATATTACACGTTCATATGCTTTTCGTTGCAACTTCTTCTCAAAATTGGAGAGAAAGGATATTTGAGTGGGTCCCACTACTTTTTACTCTCTCCCCTATTTCATCTCATTCCAAGCCGGAGAAGTTACATAGATTCTTTAAACTTCTCTCTTCACAAATTCTCTCTTTTGAACTTCTATTGAAACAAGCAGACCCTTAAAGTTTAAAGCACTGAAGTTCCCCTTTTGTCATTATCTGTTAAAACCTTCAAGTTTAAAGCGCCGCATAGTTAGTCCTATTTTTATTTGGGTTAAATATACAATACCTCTTTTAATATAGACGAAATTTGTTTTACCTTTTTAAAAATAATTTAGATCACCCATTTGAAATGTTAAAATCTGTGTTTTTTATTCCTTAAGTGCACAAGTTATCCTCCTATATTATTTTTATTTATTTATTACATAGATTTAGTGTTTAATTTGTACGTATAAGGAGAAATAAGGAGAAATAAAAGAATATAAATGATAGGGGATAAAGCGAAAATCGCGTACTTTACATGAGTAAAGTGACATTAATCCTTGTTATTTTCATTGTATCAAGTTTATTTTTTAAAATTTTGAATTTTATATGTTATTATTCAATGACAATGTCAGCCTGTACTTTTTTTTTTATAAACAAAGAAGGTATATTAAAAAGAATAAGGGGTGCTAGCCCACAGTTACAAGAGAGAAATGCCTCGACGATTCCCACACCAAACAAAACCAACCAACCGACCACACAACACCGATACCAACAATCAAAAACACAACACCGGATGAACACACCAATTCACCCAAAGAGCCGAATCTCTAACTTGAGAGGAAGAGAGAAACCATTCCCAAGACAAGAAGACTCCCCCATTTCACTTGTTTGTTGAACATTTTTATGATTGCTAGTTTTACAAATGGCTGTTTCAACCATTTTCTTTTGTTGTGTTTTGTTTGTTTAAACTTCTTCTAAATTCTACCTATTATTTGTCAACTAACAATTTCTGTAGAACTCTAATATAAGCAGGCCATAATGGGATTTGAATTGAGTGCATGCTTTCAAAACTGTAGATCTCTGGTGGTCTGTATGTTTTAGTTTCAAAAAATAGATTTTTTTTTTTTATATTTTCAAAAATGATTTTTATAAAAATATTTTTCAAAATATTACAAATTTATATTTATTTATTTAAATTGAAAAATTAATTTAGATATCTTATAACATAAATATATATTATTGAAAATCAAAACATACTTAGTTGAAATTTCAATTTTTTGAAAAGATTGTATTTAAAAATATGTTTTTTTGAACATGAAGAAATAAAAAAGCTATTGCAACTGTCGAAAATACTAGGCCTATTAAAGGAACAAAAATAGATGATAAGTTTATCATAAAATGGGGTATCTCAATTTCATATTTATACCTGTTATTTTTTGTTGATTGTTAGATTAATATTTGGATTCTTCTTATAAGAAAGATAGTCTATAATCATCAGAATTCATATATCTTGAAGAGTTGAACAAAATGTTATAACTTGAAGAATCGTCTTGTTACAATTTGGCAAAGTGGGAGATCGATTGAAGTTCTTTGTGAGCCAGTCCTTTGGATTAATTGTATTTCACAAAACAACATGGAAAAGTGTTCAAAGTGTTCAAGTTGACCTAGCTTACTTAAGTTGTATGGAACTGCAAAAGTGACACATGCTGGACACAATGTCAGAGCATGTGGTATGACATCTAAGCCTTTGCTTAACAAGTCAGACTGTTACATTTTAGAGCATGTTTTATAGAAGATTTGTTGAAGATTTTACTGTTATTGATTTAACAATATGATTAAGTGATTTGTTTGTCAGTTGGAAAAAAATTTATTCAGATTTAAATGAAAATTTAAATTGAAACAAATCATATCTTGTTGGAGAGATTTAAGGAACAAATAATATCCAACAAATTCTGCATCAATTCTGAGCAAAATCAAATCAAATATCCATGTAGAAAATTCCAAAAGAATTATGCTATATAATGAGCTATTTTCTAGCTTGGAAGACACATATCATACATTGAAGATCTATAGAGTTTAGGGTTCAAAAAAGTCCTTATTATTTTTATGTACACCACTATGTTTCAATAATTTGATATATTAGGTTGTCTAGTTGAGTTGTAAGATTCAACATCACTCATAGTTGTGATTGAAGTTTATCACCAGGGTTTAGTGATTGAAAAGTCCAAACACTCGGGTTATTGTTTGAGAGAAAGTGGAAGGGGTTATCATATTTAGAGGGACACCTAAATAGAAAGTCACTAGGTAGTGTTAGGAAAGGCATAAGACAACATAATGTTTGTTGTTGCTTGTAAGACTGATTGGACTAAGCTATTAATAATGAGTTTATTTTCTTGGCTTGGAAGCCAACTCTCCATACGTAGGTGGAGGTTGCATCAAATTGAGTTACCAAATGATTGTGTTATTTATTGCTTTTCTGCTCGATCATCTTGTACTAGTTAATTATGGTGTCTCTAATTTAACTTGTTGAACCAGGTGCTAGGATATCGTATGCAACATCTGTCCTCTGAAAAACATAATTTCAAATTTTTTTCCATACCTAACCCTTAGCTAGGACACAAATAGACATAGTCGGGGTGAAGTCAACCTTGATCCATACTCGTTAGGGGGGTGATATGTTAGCGAGATTTCCCATCTAGAAGGCTGACTCGATATGGAATCAAGAAGTTGAATTAGTTGTGAGTGATGCATTAGAGTCAAGATAATGATTATGAAGTCAAACAAAAGAGCAATATAGTTAAATGACTATGATAATGTAACACTCCTAACATCCAAGATCATAAAAATAATAATGAAGAGGCATGACTATAAATACACATAAAAAGGAACAAGCAAATGCGTCACTTATTCAAATATCAATCATATTGAGACTTTTCTTGTATATGGTAGAAGTAGTCACATATGGTGTACTTATCACAAGTACACTCCAAACATCCTTAGTTCAATGAACTTCTAATTGAATTCTCCATTAATTATGTTGCTTCAAATTCGCTAAACTACAATGTCACATATGGTGTACTTATGACAAGTACACTCCAACTAGTTTAATCTTATTATTCCATTAATTCCATCCTTAATCCTAAAACTTAACTGTTAATCCAAATGAAATCATCATTAACGCTCTTTGAAATTTCAAAACCAAAATTCCTACCCACATAATATATCAATCGACATCACTATAAAAGGGCTCCTCTTTCCTTAACCACTTTTCCCTTTCACACCTTGTGCTTGGGAGACTCTGGACTTGAATTTTCTCGCTTAATCCCTTTCAGGCCCTGTGTTTGACTACTGTAGAATAGAACGTCCTAGCTTAATCATTTTTCCCTTTCAGGCCTTGTGCTTGAGAGACTCTAGACTAAAGTATTCTCGCTTAATCACTTCTCTCCTTCAACCTCTGTGTTCGAGGGGCCATGGACTAAAATATCTTAAATTAGGCCAAACTATCATAAAACAATTCCATTAAAGGTAAACAAACACGGCACGTCAGCTCTCCAACTCGTAAATGACACAAAGAATGTTTGAATAAGAAAGAGGCGAGATCACACGATGAGCACATGATCAAACTTGTGCCACACCCTCTATGTTGTGTCTCTTAAGAGAACGTGTCAAACCACGTTCTAGGTAAATCCAACCGAACTCTCTCAACTAATAAATGAAGTATTCATGGTCATATAAGTAAATTGTATCTCCTATATTAAAGGGATGATTCACTTCAATCATTGTGTCGGAGAGTTAAAGAGACGTGTGGCCGAACTTTTAAACATTAGAACCGGTCTCTTGACTAACTCCTTAAATCAAATGACCCCGTGCCCTATATTGCATACATGATACTAAGTCCTTAAATCAAATGACCCAATGCTCTATATTGCATACATGATATTATCTATTGTTAATACTAAGTCCTTAAATCAAATGACCCCATGCTCTATATTGCATACATGATATTATCTATTGTACTCACCGAAAATAGATGATTTCCGATTGAAATTGTGCTATGTGTTTCGCTTAAAAAGAAGTATCATTGGAAAAAAAAATATAAAGCAACCTCCAAATACAAAGTTATTTAAACTTTGATGATCAATCAAACAATCACTTAAAAAAATACAAGAACATTTTACAAAGAAAATACATAGGACACAACAACAAATCATAAATTACAATAAATTACATCATAACTTAGAATTAAGTAAAATGGAATAAATTTTCATCACAAAATTATAAAATTTCCCATTTGTGCTGTCTTCAATGCCATCATGTACTTGAGCATTGTGTATTAAGTTATTTAACTTATGACGAAGAATATAAGGTTCAAACTTCTCTAATAAACAAGTCACCAGGTCTCATTTAGACAAGCTTCCAAGCTTTTGAAGCTGAAAATTTTCAACCAAAGTAAAGTTAATCACAAATTAACAATGAAAGAGAGAATTTGAAAAGCAATTTTGAACAAATATAAATAGTATTATTTTCAGGTTTTAATATATAATTAATTAATTAGTTTAATTTACCTTGAGTTTTATTTTCAGGTTTTAATATATAATTAATTAATTAGTTTAATTTACCTTGAGTTGAGATTTCCCAATCACTAGTATCCAAACCCGCAACCCAAAAGAAATACCCACGAAGCTTAATCGCTCGAGCAAACCCAATCTTCATAGAAACCGTAAACAAATCTTCATACCCGACCCAATAACTCTCATTATACGAATAAACCGAACCCGTTTTCTTATCATGCACCACTTTCGTACCCGTTTGCTTATTAAAATCCAACACTTGAAAATACGCCAACCCACCATCCACCCCAGGACCCGGCCCAACACTCGGAGCTCCAACTCCGTGCTTATTCGGATCTTGAAGCTTCCACGTCTTCCCATAAAGCGGCATACCCATAACTAACTTCTCGGGTAAAAGCCCTGTCTGGATCCACGAAAATAACCCGCTTACAACACTCACGTTAGTTTCCGGGTCGAACATTCCAGACGGAGCTCCGGTCACGTTATCCCACGCGCCGTGAAGATCGTAGCTCATTACATTGATCCAGTCTAGGTTTTTGTTAATGGAATCAACCGGATACGTACGCGGTTCACCGGAGAGGAATAATGCAGCGGAGAAATAAACCGCGGCGGTGAGTAGCAACGGCGGCTTCCCGGTGGAGATAGCTTCGTCGGAAATCGCGTTTCGCCAATGGAGAAACAAGTCTCCGAGGTCGTTCATTTCTTTTGCGGTTTGAGGAAACTCCCAGTCGAAGTCGATTCCGTTGAATCCATACGCACGAGCGACTTCAATCGAGGAGTTGATGAAGGTTGCACGTGCGGTGGAGTCGGAGGCGATGAAGGCGAAGAGAGTGGAGTTGCTATTTGCACCTCCGATTGAAATGAGGGTGGTTATGGGAGAAGGTTTGGTTTTGCATGTGTTTGTGAAAGTTGCGAGTGACGTGGCTTTAGAAGATGAACCTTGTTGTTGTTGAATTTCTAGTTTGTATGTAATGTTGTTGGGTACGAGGAAAGCGTAGAAGATGTGAGTGAAGAGTGATGTGTCTATTGAAGATGGAGGGAAAGTTGGGTTATCTAAGTAGTATATGGCTTTCACACGTGTGGTTGATTGTGTGCATGTGGAACTTTTTGTTGCTACTACTAAGAGAGTTAATGATAAAGTTAGTAACTGTTTAAGGTTGGAGTTTGTCATGATAGGATCTATAGTGTGGGTTGATGGGGTGTGTTAGATATAAGGAGGGTATATATAGCAGTTAGGATTTGGATAGTTTACTATCTCAACTCAAAGGTTTCCATGATGCATGAAAGGGTGGAAGGAAATGGTTGACAATCATGATCATTTAGTAAGTTAGAAAAGTTGTGCTATGAAATATAGTATAATGATTCTTTATTTTATTCAACATGTGGCCACTAAACTAGTTGGAAGAGTATGTTTGGATGTGAATAAGATTGTTTGTAGGTAAACTGAAACAGCCGTCTATTGCCCTTTTGGATTACTTTTATTGATCAACTAACAATCACATTACATGTGAGTCAAGAAGGAATGCGGTTAAACCATATAGAAATGAGTAAAAGTGGATTCCTCTAAAGTTCTATGAAAAGATTTATGTCACATTCTGTTACTAACAAGACATTGCAGTCTTATAGACAACAAATGGGGAATAGTAATCATGAAATAATAAATATGATAACCCATTAGATGACTATTGTATTTAATTTAAATATTCGTGGTCTTTCTTATTAAGTCCAGCGTCAATCACCACTGAATCAACTAACAATTGATGCAAATTGAATTACTTTGAGTATGCATTTTTAAATAATATATTGAAAATTTACCTTGAGAGATTAAAGATCCGAAATGCATTAATTTTCTCGGGAAGCGGAGGAATTTAAGAATATGTAGCTAAATACCAAATTGAATATGGAGATCTGACTAATAATGAGTATTTGAAAAATGAAGTATTTCTCTAGTTTCTTAACTAAGGACACATTCACATCTTTCACCACTTTGCCACCAAATTCATTTTTAAATTGACGGTATTTGCAAATCTTATCCCATGGACAATTTCATAGATGAGAAACTAAGTTTAATATTATAGACTTATCGAGTATTCATAAATATATAATGAGTATATTGATGAATATATCAGTAGGTTTAGGAAGATGTAGGCTATATGTATGTCCATGATTCTAGAATATGAATTGATGCAAATGAGTGCAGTAGACTTAATTATGGTATTCAAGAAAGAAATGGTTAAATAATAACTTAGAGACATGTCACAATCGACAGATAGTGCTAGGCATATTGAGAAATTGAACCATGAAAAAGAAAAATGAAGAAAAAGAGAGGTTCCCTAAAAATGATAAACGCTCTAATGCAGCCTTTGTAGAAATTGGAGAAGGTATATATAACTCTTATAACGAGTCAAGTTATCAAAGTGTCAGTATGAGTGAATTGAAACTAGAGACATCTTATAAGGGCCAAAATTGTAAATCCATATATTCGAATACTAATTTGAACATTAATAAACGAAAGTATGAATTTGGTATTGGTAAGGCCGGTTAATTTTTGATATTTTGTTGAAAGATCCAATTACTAATGAGTGATGGCCATAAAATTCCTTTTTCAAAAAATATAAGAGGGATAAAACTCTATAAAATAGATAACACTTTTGGTAATCATGTTAAAAAGAAATAGAAATAGGCAAAATTTTATTTGATGACAAGGTCAAAGCACCTATGATCAACACTATGAGAAGTAGGAAGAAGAATCTTTAGATAACATGTATCCTAAGAATGATGAAACATTGTTATACTTCCTCCAAAAGAGATGTAACACCAAAAAAAGGTCATGTTGTGTCCCAGTTGCAATTCGATGTTTGCTAAAAAACATAACTCTCAGATTAAACTTTTTACTCTCTAAATACTAAGGCAATTCCTAATGAACAAAACTGATAACAGAAGGAGAATGAGTGAGATAAGAAAGTAGATAGTTCATAAAATTCGTGCTTTAGAAGTGATCAAAACACTCACTTATATAGGAAACAATTTAGATTAAAAATGCAACAATCCATGGGTTTGGAGACTTTCTAATCGATTAAAACGACAAGCTAAATGATTACACAAAGCCAGAAAAGGAAACCTTATTTTGCTTTGCATATTAATCGATTGAGAGACAAACTCGCCCATTAATCGATTAGATAAAAGCTCTAATCAATTAGACATAGAATTTAGCTTTTTCTAATTGAACAAAATTGCTTCTTAATTGATTAAGTACTTTTTCAGGATTGGTTTTTAGAAGAATTGAGAAAAAGATGAAGAAATTTAAAATGATTTTGTGTGTGTGTTATGTGTGTGAGTGTGTATGTGTGTGTATGTGTGTATATGTGTGTATGCGTCCTTAGTATTTCAAAACTTACTCTTGCTTAAATTACATTTAACTAATCAAATACAAGATTAAAACAGTAATCGCAAGATCAACAAGCTTTCACATCTTTAATTCATTTTGTTTTTTTTTTTACTTCTCATAGCTCTTCATAGAGGAATTTAGATTCTTTTCTTTTAGCTTTCTTCTTGACAGGTGATACTAGTGATTTAACGTTTTCTTGTTCATTTGTCATTATCAAAATATTTAGAAGCCTTTAACCTGGACAATACATAAAACCTATTATTTATAGATATACAAATAAAACAAATAAGGTTTATCTAGAACACGACTTTGAAGGGGCAAACGTGATAAAAACAACATAAAGAGCCAAAGTCACCTAAGTTTCTTTTTTGACAATTCATTAATCATGTCTTAAAGTTCCCACAAAAGAAATTCATGAGTGACCTAGAAATTTAGAAACTTCACTATCATGAAAAGCTTGATCATTGAAATCGTCCAAAACACTACATGAAGAAAGAAGATATTCGAGGGAAGTAATGACATCAACACTGAATCTAATTTGAAATTTGCTCGTGTCAAAACCTACACCATTCGAACCTCCTATTAGATCCAGAGGTGCGAGAGGTATAGTAGTCAGGGCCATCAAATATGTTTTTTTGGCAAAGGTTGTGAGGCAATTCCATTCTTTTTATCTTTGTCATCCTTATCTTCTTCATTTGGAAAACATTGAAATTCATGTATTATCTTTTTCTTTCTAGTTGATTGTAAGTTTTCCAAGTGGTTTGGCCAATTAAAGAAAAATATCTATCATCAATGATGTCCGAAAAAGGAAGCATTTAAGCCAAATTGAATTGCCTAGACACGAGTTGAAACTTATAAGCGAACAATCTAGTTTCTCTCATAACAAGACACAACATTCTTTCATTAACCATTGTTAATATCACTTAACAATTGTTGAAGAATTTTTGTCTATTAAATACTTGAGGTTGTCTCTTAGCCATATGAATTAGTTGTTACTTTAAGCCGTCCCTCCTCACATTCAAGAGGGTAGAACTAATTTAAAAACCAACTAACAAGTTTACTAATTGCACATATTTGGAACGGTGCATGTACCCTAGCTAGTGGATCCATTAAATCATTTTAAATCATTCTGATATTTTAATACCAACTAACTAATTATACTTTCTTCTATGCCTCTGTTAGTGACATTTCTTTGCTTCACTGGCATGATTACAAGTTACTTCTTACCATGAAATTGACCTATCTCTCAAGTCAGTTTCTCGGTGTGGAAAAACTCTAACTTAAGCCATATATAAACATGGTTAATTCGGTTGATTAAAAAGTTAATTCAATTCACTTGAAATTATAATTAATTCAATTACACAAGTTAGCCACATTTTTTTATATGAATTAAATTAAGAGTTAAATATGTTTAAAGTTCCTCTAAAGTTAGTAATTTTTTTATTTTTCGTCCATCTAAAAAATTTGTTGAAGAATCGTCTCTTTAAAGTTATGAATTTTAACTTTTGATCTCTCTTTCTAAAACCGTCGTTAAGTAGTAAATCTCTCAAAAAAAGTCGCTAATTCAATCGTTAAGTTATAAAAATCATTGATAAATTTCAGAAGGAACAAAAAGTTAAAATTTTTAATTTTAAAGAGACGATTCCTTAACGAAATTTTGAGTGAAAATGCCTAATTGAGAAGAACTTAAAACATATTTAACCCTTGAATTAATCCTTTACTCAATAAAATTAACTACATTGCTATATTAATTATTGGACAATAAAGTATAGAGAAATAAAGGTGAACATAATGATTATCCTAAAAACTTTAAAACCCAAAAAAAAAAACTACGACCATTATCAAATGACAATAAGAAAATAACATGTAAAAATTATTACAACATATAGACTATCATGAACCAACTCAAGACCCAAATACACCTACACTCTCCAAAGCAAATATTTAACTACCCTTCACATTACTATAAAACAAAAGTATAAGAAAAAATATATTGTCTTGTAATGAAGAACTTGAATCTTATATATTGTCTTGTATTCTCTCTTCCTTCACAAAACTAAGCAATATGAGATTTCGAAGAACTTGAATCCTATATATAACATTTGACTTTTTCTTCCTTCAGAAAACTAAGCGATGTGAAACTTATTCAACATTATATTTTCAACCAATCCAACGAGTAATTAATATAATATCACACTTATATACATAAAAGCGTACATGAAATATTTTTCATATATTTAAAGATTTGAAATGGCATAATAATGCTATTCTCTTTTTCAATATTTCAAAATTCATTTTTAATGGCAAATAGAATACATTAAAAAGGCAAAAATCACTGACAACAACAAAATACTCATAAAGCACAAGAAGAAGTGTCTAAAAACAACCAAATAAATAGGATACAATAGAGAGAAATAAATAACATGAATAATTAAATAGCGGTAAAAAATGTAAGCCCACCTAGAGCTATACCAAAACTTCTTAAGAATCACTACCAACCAAATCTACCATCAACATATCAGATTCCAACAAAAGACAAACAGAAGGTCCATCACCTCACTATGAATCTAGATAAACACTCAATTTGTAATAGATGTAGGAAGAGGATAGGATTCTGAAGTCAATCCGTGAAGATGGAAGAGTTCTCACCATATTTACCCCAAAACCAATTCCAAGCCAAAATAAAATACTTTTCTCCTCGAACTCTCGCTCTGCTTTTGTGACTGGTTAAAAATGAATTCATTTAGGCCTTTCCAAATGGACCAGACTACCATATTCCAAACTAGAAGATAACAAACCCCATATTTAACCCTTCCTCCTAGAGAAACAAAAGACTCAAAAAGCACCTTAGGATCCTGATGAATAACAACTTGCCACCTCAACCACCTAAAAACTCTATACCACACTGGCGAGGCTACATCACAAGTAACAAAAAGATGAGAAACCATATCAACCGAAAACCCATAGAAGGGACAGGAAAGCCTAGTAAGGTTAGTAAACACCCCATTTCTTAACAAATTCCCTCTAGAAGAAATTCCAAATAAAGGGAACGATATGGCTCTATCTCGGAAGAGGCCCAAAAATGAGGTAAAGCTCTCCATCTAAACAACATAAGAAGAGGCCATTGAAAAATTACCCTCACTATAGTGCTTCCAAATCCATTTATCTCGGTCCAAGGTAAGAGTGCCATTTTTAAGTAGATAAAAAAGTTCGTCACACATGGCTAACTCTTTAAGGAAGAAAGGTCTCTACCATCTAGCATTCTAATTCAATGCCCCATTAATAACTTTTTCTATCTCTCTCACTAACCCTTCAAGCATGAGAGAATTGGAGAAGAAACTAGGAAAGTTAGTCATTAAGGGATGTTCATGTCATACCCCAAATTTGCCCTAAATTTTTAACCCAATTACTGTTTCTCATTCCCCTGCATACATGAGATAAAAGTCAGTAGTTTGACTTTTCATCTGAACATCATGTTATTTTCATTTATCTAGCAGTCAGTAGTTCATAAATCAATAAAAGGCCAACCATGCATTTGTCAATTTCTCACCATTTGTTTAATCCATTTTCATTTTATGTATTCTATTTAGTTTACTCTTTAAAAAAAAGTCAAAGCGTACGAAAGGTGAAAGTTAGACCTATTTTACGTACAAGTCAATTTGAATTTGGTCCAAACCATTTCAAGATCATTTGAGTTTTATTTGATGTTGTTTTTTATCCATACAAACCCATTTTTCAATCCATATCTAATATCTTAATCCATTTTTAATTTCTTTTACAAACCAACTTTGCATTATCCATTTCCATTTCCATAAACCATTTCATACCCAAGTGTTCAAACCAATTATCCATTTATTCAAAAACCAAATAACCATTACAAGTCTTTGTCCAAATTCAAGACAAGTCCATCAAAACCTTTTTTTTTTTTTCAATTTCTAGTTTCCATCCATATCCATATTTTAAAGACCAACTCCATTTCATGAACCAATTAACCAAAGACCAATATCCAAATTCGTTTGTCCACTTTCAAAAATCCAATTCTCTTTTTTTATAAAAAAAAACTTAAAAATCCACACTAACCACATTAGTTTATTTTATCCATAAAAGTGTTTTTAATGCAATTATCCATAAATCAATTTCCATTAAAATCAAAATCCAAAAAAACCATTGACCTCAAATATCGAATTCGAGCCAATTTTATCCATTTTTAATTTTCATTCCACTATTAATCCATTTAACCATATGTTACTAACATTTTTCTCTAACAATAAGTTCCATCAATTCATCAATTTTTATCAGTAACAATCTAACACCCAATTTACATCAGTATTTTTTACCAACTAAATTGCATATGTAATATTTGCATCAGAAAATAATCATCAGAAAAACCAAAAAAATATTAACTGCATTAGTAGAGAGTTTTTTTACAGTAAAAATTAAATAACTTCAGTGAAAATCACAACCACGCGGTTATAATAACAAATCAAGTGGGAAAAACACAAGTTTTTGGGTATGTAATTCACGACTTCCTCCCTTCAAATCCACCTCATCAACACACATTTTTCCTTCTTCCTTATTCACACGTTTCAGGAAATAGCTTCACAATATTTTGATTCAATTCTCTTCACCTATAATAACACATTCACTCATTTATAAAAAGGGAAGAATAATCGGTGCACACAATTTTTCAGTTTATAGTTTTTCTTACGCTCAATCAAGATCAAGAGAGGTTCAACTCATGAACCCTCTCTGATTCTTTTGTTAGAGCTACATCAATTTATTTGTTTCCTTATTCGAATGCAGAAGAAGAACAACAATAAATTAAATCAAGAGAGTTATCTGGAAAAGGTTGATGCTGAAGTTCTTTATTCGTGAATCCATTAGTTGATTTTCTTTGTTTTTGCTACTTAATCTCCCTTCCCCTTTCGATTCCGCATATTATTTGTAACCTTTAATCCATCTACGAATAATGAAAGCTCGGGGTATAGGGATCTAAAGGGGATAAGGGTTTTCAATTTCTGTTTGCAATAACATGTTTATGTTGATTCGAGCGAGATCAGGTTTAAGGGATGAGAGGATAAATTTCTTTGTTTTTTCATTTGCATTTTTTAAGCGCTGAGGAGTTCTGAGAGATGATGAATCAATTAATTGATGAGAGTAGGCCCGACAATAATGAAATAAAACTGAACTGAACAATGCAACATACAAACACCTTTGGACGAGTTTGTCTTCAAATGCAACATTGAAACGAAACTGAGCAACAACAATGTCGAAAATATTTGACGTACCTTAAAGTAGAACACTGTGTAGTTGTTATTGTCTTCTTCCCCACGATGACTACCATGTTGGTGTTAGGGTTGTTTCTTTTATCAGTGGAAAATGGATACTTAGTGTTTAATATATATAAAGAAGCGTCAGTGTGTAACAACGGTTTTACAAAAGAACCGTAGAAATATCCCTATTATTTTTTATTGAAATATAAATAAAAATGAAAATGCGCACATTAACGTAAAAGAAATAAACTATTTGAAGAAGCTGAAGTTCGAACCCAGAAAAACTTGATTATATCATCACGGTTATGAAAGTAGCCGTAATTATACCCATAGAATTTTTAATTAAAAAAAATGTTAGCGCATGAACTTAGAAGTGTCACCACGGTTTTGGGAAAAACCGTGGTGACTTTGAAGTTGTTGTATGTGCATTTTGTAGTAGTGCAACATAAATTCATACAATCAAAAGTATACAATCACATTCGTACTACACAAATTCACATTTAGAACTAGAACCAACACAAATTCCTAAAACTATGAGAAAACCCTAATACGAAGACAATGTCCTAAAACAAATATTATACGTTAAACCCAATAAATCCTAAATTAGAAAGGGAAAAAAATGAAAACTCAGTAATCCCTAACTTAGAAAGAGGCGAAACATTAGACTTTTTAGTAGACTTGTCTTCCTTCTTTCGTTTCAGAAAACACTTGTTTCATTTCATTTCGTTTGCTCTAGCTTCTAGATTCCTTCCTTTATTTGCAGCCTTCGTTCCTTCGTTCGCATTCATTTGTATTTGCAACAACTCTCCTACGTTCTTCCTACATTTCAATCAGAGAAAATATAAGTAATGAAACGAGATTGAATGATGAGATCACAATATTTTTCCACTTCAACAAATACTAATTTACCTAACCAACATCCGACATCTCCTATGACGTAAGGACAAACGTGACTCTATTAAAAGAGATATTTTTTAGTTAAGAGACCAATATGAACCCTTGCCTAAAGATATGTGATGAAAAAGATATTAAGCTAATTTAATAATTAAATAATATTTTATAAATATTTCAACACAAGAGAAGTTACATAGAAGAAGAAGAAGAACTTTGGCAAAGACTAAGAAGAAAAGGCATGACGCACCTGTTAATAGAAACAAGTGACTCACTTAAAAACCAATAAAATCACAACCTTAACAAGCGTCTTGCCTTGAGACACAGAAGTCATTTTGAGAAATACAATGTTTTCTAAACATTTTTCTTTCTTCCTTGTCCTTCTCTTCTTCCTCTATCTGACATCTCACTCTTTTGCAGCAGACACCACTTCTTGGGTGAAAGCTGGTTATTACTATTCCGGCAGTGAAATTTCAGCTTCAGAAATTAAATCAACACTTTTCACACACCTCTTATGTGCTTTTGCTTTTATAAACTCCACAAACTATAACATCTTCATAAACTCTTCTGAACAACACAAGTTCTCCACCTTCACCAGCACAGTAAAGCTCCAAAACCCATCTCTTATAACTCTTCTATCAATCTATGGTGACCCAGAAAATTCTACAACTTTCAACTCAATGGTAAACCTATCTTCTTACAGAAAATCTTTCATTGATTCTTCCATAAAAACTGCAAGAAAATATGAGTTTCAAGGCATAGACCTATCTGGAGTCTCACCAAAGCAAGGTAAAGAGCTTGCGAATTTCGCAACCCTTTTGAAAGAGTGGCGAATCGCGATAACTTCTGAGGCAAGAAACACTAAAAAGATGGAATTAGTGTTGGTGATGGCAGGTTATTATCTCAAAGCTTCAGATTCATTTAGTTACCCTTTTGAATCAATGCAGAAGAATTTGGATTGGGTTCATTTTGTTGCATATGATTACCATCTTCCTGAAAAGGACAGTGTCACAGGTTTTCATGCAGCTTTATATGGTTCATCTGGTTGGGAAAACACTGATGCTGGCATCAAAGAGTGGAGAAAGAGAGGATTTTCTTCTAACAAACTAGTAATTGGTTTACCTTATCATGGATATGCATGGAAACTTGTGGAACAAGGTGAAGGTGGTGTTGGAAAACCAGCTTCTGGTCCTGCTATTACTAAGGATGGTTCTATGGCTTATAAGTGGATAAAAAGTTACATTAAAAGCTTTGGAGATGGAGTAGTTTCAAGCTATAATGATACTGTTATAGTGAATTATTTCACTGTTGCTTCCAGTGCTTGGGTTAATTTTGATGATGTAGAAGCTATTAAAGAAAAAGTTTCTTATGCAAAGAAAAATGGATTACTTGGTTACAATGTTTTCCAAGTTGGGAATGATGACAATTGGGTCCTTTCAATGGCAGCAGGTAAATTTTTTCTAACCCTTTTTTGAGCTCCTTACTTGTTTTTCAATTTAGAATATTTTACTTAGAAACTTTGAGATCAAGAATATAGGTATAGATTTACTTATTTAAACTTATTTTATACAGTAAATATTTTTGAGATTATTTGACCAAACTTATTATTGGTTAATATTATTGACTCAGTCAAAGGTCATTAATTTGGTCAAAGTTTATTTAAAAGTTACTATTTGTTAGTAGTATATTTATAGTATTATTTTAATTTTAATATTTCATGTGACTATTTAGTGCAGTGTCTCACACTCAGTACAATAGAGTAAATCCAAAATCAAAAGAAAGAAAATGTAACTCTCTCTAATAATAAATAACCACTTGAATAAATTTGGACTAAGTCAATAATGTTGAAGTTGGTTTCAACTTATTTGTATAAACTCGTTAAGATAGCTTATGAAAATGGACTCAATTTTATATGTAAAGAGATTGACTTTATTTGATGTTTTAGTGTGAAACATAATAATGGGCCAGTTTGTTTCAGCTTAAAAAAAATAAATTTTTTCTTTGTATTTTTGAAAATAGATTTTCTAAAACCGTTTTTCAAAATATTACAAATTTTTTTATATTCGTTTTTTCTAAAATGAAACACTTAATTTGACATTCTATAACATAAACATACATAATTGAAGAACAAAACTTAGTCAAAATCATAATTTTTTCAAAAAGTTGTATTTCAAAAATGATTTTTATGAAAATCTATTTGAAATAGCTTCAAAATTAAGTGATTTTTTGAAATTTTGATATCCAAATTTTTTCCCCATAAATAGATGAAATACCTAAAATCACATTTTAAGAATAACTATTCAAACAAATTTTTCATTTGAAGCTTTTATAAAAAATTTCTTTGTAAAAAAAATTTTCACAAAATTTGGTAACACTATAAAAATCATTTTTAAAAAAAGCCAGAACAAACGGGCCCAATATATTAACGACGCCAAAAACTTTATTGTGTGGAACAAAGATCAATAATCAAAATAAATAGTTCCAAACAAAATTAATATATGCTAAGCAGAATGCTAAAAAATTCATATGAGTAAGGAAAAAATGAGTACACAATTTTTTTTTTATTTTGATCAAATCAATCTACTCTAAAAAAAAATCTAACTATTTGATTCATTATATTTCAAAAAGTATGATAAAAAATTATAAATGTTGTTATTCTTTACTTTCTCTTTAAATAAGATTACAAATGTTACAAGAATAACAAATAACTCTCTCACCCTAAATTAGGGTTTGCCGTATGCAATGATGAGAGACTAGTATGCTATTTATAATAAATCTAACATACTAAACTAATGATTTTTTTCACAAATACCCATTACAAGTCAACTTAAGGTACAAGCTAACTTAAACAATTGGACATTACAAACACACCCAATTTGGAATACTAACAACCCTAACATTTCGACACCCACATACTAGAACACACTTCGACAACAATATGTAAGTCTTCGACACATTCTCTATCGAAACAGAAAGCTACTCTTCGATCCACTAGAGTTTGACCCAATTCTCACAAATCTCCACCTTGGATCAAACTCTATAACATCAAAGAACAAACTAGCTTTCTTCATGCATCTTTATCAACTACATATAGTGGGAAAACTTGTAACTTGGCAATGTCTTCGTGATCATATCAGCAACATTGTGATCTGTCGAAACCTTCAGCACTTGGACTTCTCCACGCTTGATTACTCTTCTGATGAAATGCAACCTCACATCGACGTGCTTGGTTCGCTCATGATACGGTGAGTATTCAAAAGGTGATTAGCACTTTGAGTATCACATTTAACATTGATACCTCGACCTTGAAGTTTCAGCTCATTCGCAAAACCTTCGAGCCATAATGCTTCTTTCACAGCTTAGTTAGTGCAATATACTCCGCCTAAGTGATTGATAAAGCAACAACCTTCTGAAGTGTTGCTTTCCAACTAATTGTTGTGCCAAACATAGTGAAAATATATCCAGAAATAGATTTTATGGAATCTATACAACTTGCATAATCAGAGTCAACATATCCTTCGATTACTTCTTTACTATCTTCACCCAAGGCTCCACCGTAAATTAAGAATTTGTTCACAAACCCATTTATGTATATTAGAATCCACGTCAATTCTTGCTAGTGAGCCTTTCCAGGATTCATCATGTACCTGTTTATAAGACTTACTGCATATGCTATATCGGGTCTAGTGCAGACCATAGCATACATCAAAGAACCTACTATATTAGCATACGAAATGCTATTCATATAAGCTCTTTCGACATCAGTACTGGGACACATGCTTTGAATTTGACATACCAAACTTTTCGAGAATTTTTTGTAGGTATGCCTCTTGAGATAAGCATAATTTCAATTGCTTTTTATCTATTCGAATGTCAATCCCAAGAATCCTGGATGCAGCTCCTAGATCCTTCATATCGAACTCCTTATTGAGTTCAGCCTTTACCCTCATTACATCTTTGACATTATTGCTTGCTATTAGAATATCATCTACATAAAGCAACAAAATGACAAATGAATTACCAGTTCGAAATTGGAAGTACACACAGTAGTCAAACTAGCTTATAACGAAACTTATGTGTGTCATGAACTTGTCGAATCTCCTATTCCACTGTCGATGAGATTGTTTTAGTCCATATAAAGATCTGTTTAGCTTGCACAGATAATCTTCCTTCCCCTTTTTGACATACCCTTCAGGTTGCCTCATCGGGATTGTTTCATCTAGATCACCTTACAAGAATGCAGTATTCACATCTGTTCTAGTTCAAGATCGAACTATGCCACCATGGCATGCAACATTCCAATGAACTTATGCTTCACAACAGGAGAAAACACACCATTGAAGTCGACACCTTCTTTCTGAGTGAAACCCTTGCAAAGAACCTTGCATGTATATTTTCGATGCCACTCCTTTGATCCCTTCCTTAACTTTGAAAATCCATTTACAGCGAACTAACCTTGCCCCAACAGGTATCTTAATTAGTTCCCAAGTGTGATTATCATGAAGATTTTTCATCTCATCATTCATGGCCTTCATCCATTCAGTCTTATTTCGACTCCTCATAACTTCCTTATAGTCTCTAGGTTCTTCGTCTAGAACCTCACTTGTAGAGATTAAGGCATAAGCTATAAGATATGCACACCCAAGTCTCTGAGGTGGCTTGATGACTCTTCTCGACCTATCTCTTGACAATAGGTAGTCATCGACAATTTCTCAACTTCCTCAACATCTTCTGCTTCTTCTTCGACTTCATCGAGGATATGCAATTCAACATCAACATGCTCCATCTCAACAGGAATCTCTGCCTGTTCCAGCTCTTTGTCAGATATTTCTGCACTTTGACCATCATCAATTTTCTTAAAAGTCATTTCAGCTTCATTGAAAACTACATCTTAACTGGTGATACTCATCTTGTGACATAGCTCTAGGCACCATAGACTATAAGCTTTAAATCCTTCAGGCTATCTCATGAACATGCATTTCAGAGCTCTAGGTTCGACCTTGTCTTGCCTAATGTGAGCATAGACTATGCAGACAAATACTCTCAGTTTTCCGAGATCTGGTGGATGTCCCGACCAAAATTCTTCAGGTGTCTTCATATCTAACACAATCGAAGGACATCTGTTTATCAGATATGTTACTGTCGAAACAGCCTTAGCCTAAAACACCTTCTTTAACCCGACACTAGTCAACATGCATCTGACTCTCTCTAAAATAATTCGATTAAACCTTTCAGCCAAACCATTTTATTATGGAGTACCTGCATTAGTTCTGTGCCTTGCAATACCAGAGGCTGCAAAAAAATCGTCAAACGCCTCATTGCAAAATTCAAGGCCATTATCGGTTCTCAACCTCTTGACCTTTCTGTCAGTTTGATTTTCGAATAGAGTCTTCCAACTTTTGAAATTCTCAAAAGTTTCATCCTTAGTCTTCTGGATGAATACCCATAATTTTCTAGAATAATCATCTACTATGGATAGAAAATACCTCGCTCTTGAATGTTATGGACACCTTGCAGACCCCTAAAGATCAGCATGGATGTGATCAAGGGATCCATGTGTTCTTTGTTTGCCTTTGTTGAACTTCGTTCTGTAAGATTTTCCAAGTATACATGGTTCACAAAGCTTCAGCTTTTCGACTTTGTTTCCACCAAGAAGATTTTATTTTCCCAATTCGACCAGACCCCTTTCAATGACATGGCCCAATCTCATGTGTCAAATTTGTGTCTTCGACAAAGGTTTCGTGGATGCAACATTTGTCGAACCAATTTAAACTTCAGCCTCAAGGGTATACAAGCTTCTCAGGACTTCCTTCGATCCCTTCATCACTCTTAGGATACTTTTCTCTCCTTGGAAAACATATCCTTTCTTTGTTGAATTCACCAAGAGAAATCAAATTTCTCTTCAAATCAAGAACATGCATGACTTCAGTCAACAACCTTATTCACTCATCATGGAGTTGGAATCTCACAAATGACTTACAAAAAAAAATAATGTTCTAAGTTTTCAAAAACCATTATTATTTTCTACTCAAGTGTTTATTGATCTCTCAAATTCTCAATACATGAATCAAACAACCCAAAGTTTTTAACATTGTTTTAAAATTTCTTTAGATACCACCAAAGGTCTTCCGAATTCCAAGAATACAATCCTAAACTTTTATACTCGTGTCTCTCTAAGATTTTCTCAATAGGATCACTAATTCTTTCCACTTTTTTCATACTACGCAAAAGTGAAGATAACCATATTTATAATGGGTGAAGATAACCATATTTCTCAATAGGTCACTAATTCTTTCCACTTTTCTCAATAGTTTGGTACCATAACACTAGGTGAACCAATGATATGATTAGAAATAAGAACTATTTATCAAACTTGATGAATTAGTGAAGAGCTCCATTAGGCTTGTAGACAATAACATGGCCACATCAAAAGGAATAAAGATCATTCTTGTGAAGAAGAAGCATATACAAGAATACATTATATGTGACTTCTATGGTAAGCAACATGATCAACTTGGGTCAATTTCTTGACAAAGACTACACATTGAGGATAGAAGATAAAGAGCTCAAGGTTTTTTATGAAATTATCAAGTTCATCTTTAAGGAACCCTTGTCAACCAACATGACATTCAAGATTATGATCAATATTTTAGATCATTAATGTCTTGCATAAAATAGATTTGGAGGCCAAAATTGGACTTGGCATCTGAGATTTGGCCATCTCAATTTTAGGAGTCCCAATCTGATGCACATGAATAAAATGGTGTATGGCCTTCCCACACTGTGACAAATGTTACATTTCTAAGCAATCAAGAAGGTCTTTCAAACATGACTTGCTAATGAAGTCACACCAGAAATTGGAAATTGTGCACTCAGATGTGCGTGGTCCTTTGAAATGACCTCACTAAGAGGTAATTGCTACTTCTTACCTCCATGGATGAATTCACTAGGTATATATGGATTTATCTGTTGGAAAAAAAGTTGATTTGTTCACCAATTTTAAAATATTCAAGTTGCAAGTTGAGAAACAAGCTTAGTATGCAATCCAAAGGTTAAGAATTGGTGGTGGTGATGGTGGAGAGTACACCTCAGCTTAATTAGCTCAGTTTTATAAAAAGGAAAATATTAAGCATGAAATGATAACACTTTACACATACCATCATAATGACATTATAGAGATAAAAATAGAGGTATTTTGACCATGGCAAGAAGCATGATCATGGCAAGGCAAATGCCAAACCATTTTTAAGGCGAGGATACCTCAATTGATGTCTACATCATCAATAGATGTCCAATGAAGAAGTTATACAACAAGAATACTCATGAAGCTTGTATGACTTAAAACCAAGTGTTGTAAAATTAAATATTTTTGGCTCATTGTGTTATAATGTACTTGAGCAACTCAGAAGGAAGCTTGATAATAGAGTTTAAGTCGTTATTTTTGTTGGCTACCCTTCTACAGACGCATACAAGTTATTCTCATCAATTGAGAACAAGGTGATGATTGGTAGAGATGTGGAATTCGATAAAAGTAC
Source organism: Vicia villosa (assembly GCF_029867415.1). Taxonomy (NCBI): domain Eukaryota; kingdom Viridiplantae; phylum Streptophyta; class Magnoliopsida; order Fabales; family Fabaceae; genus Vicia; species Vicia villosa. The sequence continues at coordinate 278,493 of NW_026705468.1, forward strand.
AGGATGGAATTGGGCTAACTCAATGTAGGGGGTGAAACTTCAAGTCACATTAAAACCACTCTTGAAGATGATCAACAAGTAATATAAACTGAGACTGAACCTGCACAATCTCGAGAGGTGAGAAGATTAACAATATCAATAACTCAATTATTAAAACTAAATAATTATGAAAGGTTCCCAGATCAAACCATAAGAGAAATTTGAGGCCTAATTGAAGAAGTTGTGATGGTTGAATTTGATCCAATAGATCATTTCAAGCCATGAAATGTGAGAATTGGAAAAATACAATGGATGAAGAGATCAAGGTCATTGAAAAGAACAAGAATAGGGAATTGGTTCATTATTCAAGATAGAAGGAAATAAATGTCAGGTGGGTTTATAACCTAAAGTTGAAGCCAAATGGTGACATTTCCAAGCATAAGGGAATATTGGAGGCAAAAAGCTTTCTTCAAATGTCTAGCATTGATTTCAATGAAGTTTATGCCCTAATTACAATGCTTGAAACCATAAGGCTGGTTGTACCCATTGCAATATATAGAGATTGGAAGATGCACATGCTTGATGTAAAGTCAGCCTTTCTCAATGGACCCCAAGAAAAAGAAGTTTATGTAAAGTAAATACATGGTTTTGAGGTTAAAGGGAAAGAGAAGATGGTGTACAAGTTAATAAAAACTGTGTATGTATTGAAGTAAGCACCTAAGGCATGAAACAAGATGATTGATAGTTTCTTTATCAAGCTAGTTTTTAACAAGTTTACATTAGAACATAGAGTATATGTGAAAGGTTTAAGTGAACAAGACCAACTCATCATATGACTATATATGGATGATTTATTGGTCAAAGGTTCTAATAAAGATGATTTAGAAATTTTCAAGGCAAACACAGAGAATGAGTTTGAGATGCCAGGCTTAGGAAATTTGGACTTCTTCTTAGGAATGAAAATTGTTAAAATAAGGCATAAAGTTTTCTTGCACCAGAAAAAATATGCATAAGACACCTTGAATAGGAGGTTCAAGATGAGAAATTTCAATCCTACAAACACTTCTAGAGACCAAATTAAAATTGAAGTAGGAGTCAGAAGATGATTTGATGGATAGTACATTATACAAGCAGATCATTAGATCATTGAGGTATCTTTCCAATATGAGGCATGATATTTGTCATAGAGTGAGATTGCTGATTAGATTTATGGATAAACCAAGCTGATGTCATCTACTTGTATCATAAAGGCTCCTAAAGTACATTAGAGGTTCAAGTGACCATTGAGTACTCATGTAAAACCAATAAAATGCAAAATGGAAGCTAAGGTGCATAGTTACTCTGATTTATATTGGAGTGGTGATCAAGATGACAGGAAAGCAAAACTAAATACATGTTCATGCTTTTATCAGCACCAATATCATAGAGTTCAAGGAACCAATGAGTGTGACTTTGTATTCATATGAAGTAGAGTATGTTGCAGCCTCTTATGTTGCATGCCAAGTACTTTGGTTAAACATGTTACTTTAAGAGTTAAAGGTGAGTATTTTTGTAAATCACGTCTCTAGTGGACTATCAATCAAAAATTTATTTGGGAAATCATCCTATAAGCTATGGTAAGAGCAAGCACATATAAAGGAGGTAACATTTCCTTAGGATCAAGTTGGTAAAGAGAGGTTGAGCATTGAGCATTGACAAAATCCTTGAAGTATGCAAGATTTGAAGGGATTAAAAGGTTAATGGAAATGAGAGTTTGGAAAATCTGAATTAGGAAGGGTGTTAGAGTATAATTTAGCTTTTAGTAATAGTTTTGAAAGTGTTACAAGCGTGACTTACTACACAAGCAAACTGTCATAGGTTGAGAGTTAGTTTGTATAGTTTGTTTTAATCCATCCTAATCGTGTTAAATAGATCTCTACCATTGTAATACGTGTAATTCATTCTTAACAACATTTCTTTTTCTCAATTGCTCTTTATTATCTTTTATTTTCCTTGATTTTCAAATAACTTAAATTATAAGTTACCCAACATTGATAACCTGAATTTTTGTGATACACTTCCACACTTTAAAGAAAATTAGACTTTCATTTGATATAAACACTTGATTAAGTTTTTTATCTAAAAAAATTACAACTGATTCAAAAATTATAAAAACCCTTCTTTACTCTTGTTTGCTAGTAAAACTTTAGATGTTATTTTAGTACTGTAAATTAAACAACATGCTCTTGAAACACAACTTCGAACTAAAGAATAGTTGATTAGAGTGGACACATATTTTTATCAATATGCTGGTTTTTTTAACTATGGATTAACATTTATATCTATTTCTTCAGCTCAAGAAGTAGATGAAGATAATCATATCAAAAAATTAATGATAATTGTTCTGCTTATAATTATGGCTGCTGCTCTTCTCTTGGGAACAATATTTTGTTACTACTACTACCACTACTACCAAAGTAAGGAGATAGTTAACTTTCACCCTAGAGTGATAAAATTGAATAATAATTACAATAATAATAATAATTAAATAATAGTAATAAAGATATTAGTATAATTTTTATTTTCATATGTTTTTATATATTTTACAATGTTTTGGCAGGAACCATAACCATTATTACAAAAATGATATACAAGTTGAAGATATATTTATCCTCGGCTGAAGAAGATGTTGATGAAGATTCTTATGACTTGATAGTATTTGGTTATCTCACAATTAAAGTAGCAACAAATAACTTCTCAAAAGAAAATAAGCTTGGAGAAGGTGGATTTGGTACAGTGTACAAGGTAATAGAAGATGTGAAATGTAAATTTTAGTTTAGTAAAGTTTGCATGGATTTGGTGATAGGCATCCATAGTTTTTAATGTTAAGCTTTAAAATTTTCTAGATGATTCATGCAATTTATCACATCCGGCAAATTTTAATATTAAGAACTACTTAAACCTCTGCGCAAGAAAAGGCAGAAAATATTTATGGATAACAGGGGCCTACAGGCTGGCCTATAAAGGCTCAGGCCAGGCCACACATTTTTTATAAATAGAAAAGGCCTAGGCTTTTTTATAAGCCTATTTAGTTAAAAAGGCTAGGCCTCAGGCCCAAGAAAAAGCCTTTTAAGCCTATCAGGCCGGCCTATTTAAATAAATATGAATAATTTTTTTATTATCAGTATGTTATGTTTTGTACTTTGAATTAAAATACATAAATAAAACTTGGTTATCTTAAAGAACTTGTGAAAATAAGATGAAAATACCTAATAAACATTGTTTTCATAAGTTATCTTAAACAGATAGTCTCCCAAAACTTATGCTAATAGGTAAGTTAAAATAAGTCAATGCAAATAAATTTTTAGTCTCTTGGTATTTTAGTTAGTTAGTCTATTCAAACAATATTTTAGTTAGTATGTCAAAATAAATAGGCTTTTATGTAGGCTAACAGGCTAACCAGGCCTTCGAAAAGGCCAGGCTCAGGCCTAAAAATAAGCCTACGACAGGCCACAGGCCGGGCTTAGGCTTCAATTTTTTTGACAGGCCAGGCCTAGGCTTGGCAAAGCCTAGCTCGGCCCAGCCTATTTCCACCCCTAATCATAAATACCAAAATATTTTATGTTGTTTTTTTATGTCTACATAAATTGAGAGTATAAGAGTTGAGTAATTCACTGATAATAATGTTATGATTTAATTTTGTCAGGGAAAATTACGCAAAGGACATGAAATAGCTGTCAAAAGACTCTCAAAAACCTCAAATCAAGGACTTGAAGAGTTCAAAAATGAGATTACGCTCACCGCAAGACTACAACATGTAAATTTAGTTAGACTTTTTGGTTACTGCACAAAAAGGAATGAGAAGCTTCTTGTCTATGAATACCTCCCAAATAAAAGCTTAGATCATTTTCTCTTTGGTTTGTAAACATCAAGCCTATACAAATCATGTTATCTGCTTTGTTCCTCTATAATACAGTTTTTTGTTACTAATACTTCATAATTGAACTTAATGCAGATCCAAGGAAATCAAGTTTTCTAGATTGGAAGAAACGCGTGAATATCATTGAAGGGATTACTCAAGGCCTTCTGTATCTCCAAGAGTACTCAAATTTTACTATAATCCATCGAGATCTTAAAGCTAGTAATGTTTTGTTAGACCATCAGATGAATCCTAAGATATCTGATTTTGGACTAGCTAGAATTTTTGAAAAGAATGAACTTGAAGCAAATACAAGTAGGATTGTGGGAACATAGTAAGTAAATCATAATCAATAATGTGTTACCAATGTTTGTTCCCTCGATGTCTCTAATTACTCTATTGGTTTTTGTAGTGGGTGTGTACCTCCCGAGTATGTCAGAAAAGGCATATACTCACCCAAGTATGAAGTTTATAGTTTTGGAGTCCTTCTTTTGCAAATCATAAGTGGGAAGAGATCTTCACATTATTACAGCCCAGATGAAAATATGAATCTTTTAGAATATGTAAGTTATCTATGTGAAATAATAAAAGTTTATTTTTCTAATAATATGTGACAAAATTTCACACTTATGTTATATAACATTATTTTACCACATTCGTGAAATCTTGAACAAGATCTTTAGTAATTTTTTTGATATTGTAACATAATAGAAAATTGCTATTTCATTTTTTAGGCATATGAGCTATGGATGGATGGAAGGGGTGTGGATTTTTTGGACCCTTCATTGGATGATTCAACATCTCATTGTAAAATCATGAGATGCATGCAGGTGGGTCTTTTGTGTGTTCAAGAGAACTCAGCAGATAGACCTTCCATGCTAGAAGTTGATACACTGCTCAAGAATGAAGGTACACCTGTTGGTACTCCCAACATGCCCGCTTTTTCGATGAAAAAACACGAAGATGACAAGGGAGATTCATCTACGTCAAGGTTGAAATTTTCTTCAATCAATGATGTTACAATTTCTCAGATGGTACCAAGATAATGGTGTGGACCATAACATTCTAGTGTTTTGTGTGTTGTACTCTTATATTGATGTATGCACACACTAACGTGGATGCTTTTGTTACATAATTGTCTACTTAGAACTCAATCAAGTGTATACATCTACTCTTTGAGTATAAGCTAAAGAACAATACAAGGAAATGGTTCTTGTCATTTGTAAATTAAGAGGCTTTGGTCCATAAAATAGGCATAAGAGAGTTGAAGTTTTGAATGTATTGGGGTTAGTTGCAGCTGTAATGCCAGTTATTTATATAAGCTTTCCTTTGTGAAGTATATAATTTTTTTGTATAACTGTTAAAAGTGACCCCTGGTTGTACATGTCTTTGTTACACTCAACAAACTTGCAAATAGAAGGAATTTCAAAACATCCTAATTAGATTAAATTTTGTTTTGCAAAATGGGTGTTTGGTTGTTGGTACTTTTTTGTGTGAAAGTTATAATTAAATTCTATACATTCTATACATTATAGTTGTTGATTAATTTGTGATTTTTTGAATTGATTTGTAATTTTAATTTGAATCGATTTGTAATTTTGATAGATTAAAAATTGATGGCATATCTTGCCACACATGTCAATCGGTGAAATCAATTAGCCAACGAGTTGCACTTTCATTTACTGACTCTATTATATTGTGCTCACAATGTTGCTTTTACGTTAGAAACTCTTAGAAGGTACACTATTTATCTTGCTACCATCTCAGAAATTGTAACATCGTTGATTGAAGAAAATTTCAACCTTGACGTAGATGAATCTCCCTTGTCATCTTCGTGTTTTTTGATCGAAAAAGCGGGCATGTTAGGAGTACCAACGGGTGTTCCCTCATTCTTGAGCAGTAAATCAACTTCTAGCATGGAAGGTCTATCTGCTGAGTTCTCTTGAACACACAAAAGAGCTACCTGCATGCATCTCATGATTTTACAATGAGATGTTGAATCATCCAATGAAGGGTCCAAGAACTCCACACCTCTTCCTTCCATCCATAGCTCGTATGCCTAAAATATGAAATAGCAACTTGTTTTAATGTTTCAACATCAAGAAAACTAGTAAAGATTCCGTACAATCTTGCATGAATATGGTAAAATATAAGAAAGATATAACTTACATATTCCAAAAGGTTCATATTTTCATGTGGTCCGTAATATTGTGAAGTCCTCTTTCCACTGATGATTTGCAAGAGAAGAACTCCAAAACTATAAACATCATATTTGAGTGAGTATATGCCTTTTTTGACATACTCGGGAGGTACATACCCACTACAAAAGCCAATACGAATTATTAGAGACATCGAGAGAACAAACATAAGGTGACATATTATTGATTGTGATTTACTTACTATGTTCCCACAATCCTGCTTGTGTTTGCTTCATGTTCATACTTCTCGAAAATTCTAGCCATGCCAAAATCGGATATCTTAGGATTCATCTCATGGTCTAACAAAACATTACTAGCTTTAAGATCTCGGTGGATTATAGTAAAATTCGAGTACTCTTGAAGATAAACAAGGCCTTGAGTAATCCCTTCGATGATATTCACACGTTTCTTCCAATCTAGAAGAACCGATTTCCTTGGATCTGCGTTAAGTTCAATTCTGAACTATTAGCCCCTAAATATGTATTATAGCTAAACAAAGCAGTTAGAATTATTGCTATAGAGTATATGAACTTGATGTAACAGACCAAAGAGAAAATGATCTAAGCTTTTGTTTGGGAGGTATTCATAGATGAGAAGCTTCTCATTCCTTTTTGTGCAATAACCCAAAAGTCTAACTAAATTCACATGCTGTAATCTTGCTGTGAGTGTGATCTCATTTTTGAACTCTTCAAGTCCTTGATTCGAGTTTTCTGAGAGTCTTTTGACAGCTATTTCTTGTCCCTTTCGTAATTTTCCCTGACAAAATCAAATCATAAGTATTCAGAGTTTCTATTTGGATGAAACATTTCACAAACAGATATATTTTCAAGTGCTACCTTATACACTGCACCAAATCCACCTTGTCCAAGCTTATTTTCTTTTGAGAAGTTATCTGTTGCTACTTTAATTGTGAGATAACCAAATACTATCAAATCAGAAGCATTTCCATTAAGATCTTCTTCAGCTTCTGAAAAACATATCCTAAGTTTGTATATCATTCTTGTAAGAATCGCCACTGTTCCTGCCGAAATATAAGAGACAAACAAAAAGATAATTTATTTATTATTACATTTTATCACTTTATAGTTGAAATGCTACAGAAAAATGGTGTGTCTGTATCAGTGTCGGTGTCCATGCTTCGTAGCTTGAAAGTTAGTTACTCCTTACCTTGGTAGTAGTAGCAAAATACTGTTCCCAAGAGAACTGCAGCAGTCAAAGTAGTAAGCAGAACAATTATCAGCAACCTTCCGTTATGATGATCTTCATCTACTTCTTGAGCTGAAGAAATAAGTTGAATAGTTGTTTCCATAAATTCTCTGAAAGTCTCAAAAGTACTTATACCACTAGATAAGCTCAAATAAGTCAATTCAAATAGATTGTGTCGAAATTTCTAGTCAAATTTACCTGCCTTTGAAAGGACCCAGTTGTCATCATTCCCAACTTGGAAAACATTGTAACCAAGTAATCCATTTTTCTTTGCATAAGATACTTTTTCTTTAATAGCTTCCACATCATCAAAATTAACCCAAGTAGTGGAAGCAACAGTGAAATAATTCACCACAAAAGTATTATTATAACTTAAAACTACTCCTTCTCCAAAGCTTCTAATGTAACTTTTTATCAACTTATAAGCCATAGAACCATCCATGGTTATTGCAGGACCAGAAGCTTGTTTTCCAGCACCATCTTCACCTTGTTTCACAAGTTTCCATGCATATCCATGATAAGGTAAACCAATTACAAGCTTGTTAGAAGAAAATCCTCTCTTTCTCCACTCTTTGATACCAGAATCAGTATTTTCCCAACCAGATGAACCATATAAAGCTGCATGAAAACCTGTGACACTATCCTTTTTAGGAAGATAGTAATCATAAGCAACAAAATGAACCCAATCCAGATTCTTCTGCATTGATTCAAAGGGATAACTAAATGAATCTGAAGCTTTGAGATAATAACCTGCCATCACCAACCCTAATTCTGTCTTTCTAGTGTTTCTTGCCTCAGAAGTTACCGCGATTCGCCACTCTTTCAAAAGGGTTGCTAAATTTGCAAGCTCTTGACCTTGCTTTGGTGAGACTCCACTAAGATCTATGCCTTGAAACTCATATTTTCTTGCTGTTTTGATGGAAGAATCAATGAAAGATTTTCTGTAAGAAGACTGGTTTATCATTGAGTCGAAAACTGAAGGGCTTTCTCTTCCACCATAGATTGATAGAAGAGTTATAAGAGATGGGTTTTGGAGCTTTACTGTGTTGGTGAAGGTAGAGAACTTGTGTTGTTCAGAAGAGTTTATAAAGATGTTATAGTTTGTGGAGTTGATAAAAGCAAAAGCACATAAGATGTGAGTGAAAAGTGTTGATTTAATTTCTGAAGCTGAAATTTCATTGCCGGAATAGTAATAACCAGCTTTCACCCAAGAAGTGGTGTCGGCAGCAAAAGAGTGAGAAGTCAGAGATAGGAAGACAGAGAAGAAAGCAAAAATGGTTGGAAACATTGTATTGTTTAAGAATGAGTTCCACTGTCTCAAGACTCTTCTTAACTATGTGATGAGTGTTACAAATTTTATGTATACGTGTTACCAAGTGCCAATAAACCAAACAATACCAAACACGCTTTCTTTTTGGAATTATATTTTGATATCAGCAATAAATAAGTAGATAAAAGCTACTGTGAATATATTTTTAAAATGATGAGTTTTTGCTAAATATTTTTGTTAAAGTTGAAAAAAGAAAAAAATCTCAATATCTATCTTAAACATATAGGTAACATTAGATGTAGAGAATATGGTAAAAGATATAAGTTTCTTGTCAAATTGATTATAACTTGGGTTAAGAATATAAGATAAAGAATATGGTAAAAGATATAAGTTTCTTGTCAAATTGATTATAACTTGGGTTAAGAATATAAGATAAGTGACCAATAACCTAATTCCCTTAAGATTTTGGATTATTACGTGGCATTGAGGTCTCTTGGATCCTGAACGTTTAGTTCATTGATACTACTAACGCTCTCTGGAATCCCCAACATCTTGGTAGGCAAGAGTTGGCCTGGAAAAGTCTTAAGCCTATAAGCTTTCTATTAACAACAGAAAAAGAAAAAGTTCACAAAGTTTTTGATTTTGTGTTGTATATGTTTTTGTTTATGAATGAACTTTTAGCTCTTTCATACTTTTGGCACTCTCTAAACTCCCCAACATCTTGTTAGGCAAGAGTTAGCATGGAAAAGTCTTTAAGCCTATAAACTTTCTATAACAACAGAAAAAGAAAATGTATACAAAGTTTTTGATTCTGTGTTGCTTGTATATGTTTTTGTTGATGAAATTGAACAGAAAATAAAGATAGTATAGAACCACAACCAGAATTATTATTATTATTATTAGATTGAAAAGGCTAATCTATACAATGATTGAACCATTAAATTATACATCAAATGAACAATGTTACACTTCTACAACTTTGCTTCACTCATCAAGCAATTTAATTACATTGCCCCTCATTGTGATCTCATTCTCAACTCAACTCAAATCACTCTCTGGCTGCTACAACTGTTGCACCTTCCACCTGATATTAAGTAACATAACAATTATAAGTCAAGTTCATTACTAATATAGATCAACATTAACCAGAAATTAATTGGTTTTCATTTTGTTACTTTGAAGGTTGCACCCCAGATTTCTTCTTCTTTAGCAGGCACAGCAGTAATCTTATTTTTCGGATTCTCATAGCACATCAATCCTCCAACAGCCGTCGAGTAGAAACATCCTATTCAATTACAACGCAATTAGTGAGAGGTTGAATCAAGTCGAATTTAAACTCAAACATAATGTTTGTGTCAAACTCGAGTCAGGTTTCAGCCTGACTCGAGTTTAGTTCTAAGCATGTAATAGAAGATGTCAACATACCTTGAGGGAAAGAAGCAAGTGACTTGCCACAAGCACCTTTAAGCAATTCAGCATCATCAGCAAACACTACATATCCATCAGCAGTTATGCCCCAAAACAGTGGCACCTTACCAAATTGATCCTGTCAAAAACAATACAATACATTAATAGCAAAATGAGGAAACCATGGTTGAGGATCATGGTTATGGTTAGGATTAGTACTACTTACAGATGCAACAAAGAGGGTGGAAGTGGATTTGTCGAAAAGTATGAAAGCAAAGTCGCCACTGAGATGGCCAACAACATGATTGGGAGGATAAGGCGCTCTGTCGCGTAAAGCTTTGTAAGCCTCAATCACCAAAACTACTTCATTAGCAGATTTGGCTAGTCCATATTGTTGTCTTAAGCTCCCCAAATTGTCAAGAGCTCCCTCAAATATGCAGAATATTTCATCCTTTACACCAAACATTCTGCCATTTTTCATTCAATATTTACAATTTAGATAAAAACTTACATACAGAGAGGTAAACTTAATAACTTTGTACACTGATAATTCAACACTTAGAGCATTGATTGAAGCAAAAATTAAATGTGCATAAACTTATTTACAATATTAATACATAATCAGAAAATACAAATAAATTGTATGGTTAGAGATTGAAACCAGGATCAATAGCTTACACTAATTTAAAGGATCTTCCTAACTAGTTTCCTAAATACAAAAATAAAGTTGAAATTTGTTTTAAAAAAATGATAATATAAAATTTTAAAAACAAAATATAAATATATTTCATTTTTTTAATTTGTGTTGTAGAACACAAGTTAACCTATTTCATTTTTAAAATGTAAGTAAAAGTTAATTAAAGTTTAGAAATGAAGCTAGAAGTTTACCACTTTACCTACCCAACCACTCAAATCAGCCTATCCGGTATCAAAGATTAGATTCTCTTATCTTCTAATTAAAGTTGATGGTTTGATTTATTGTTATTTTTTGTTTCTAATAGATTTCCTATTAAGTTACCTAATGGTTGGTTTGATTTAAATATTGCTTTAATTTATATAAATTTTATTTTAATTTTTACAAAATTAATTTACATATAATTTGGTGTAATATTGAAATTCATCCAGATAAGCTGCGCAACTTATTTTTATCATCTAAAAAGGAGAGGAGTGTAGTTTGTTTTCTATCTGTTTTTTATTTTTTTTATAAATTTTATTATGTTAAAATAGATTTTGAACATATAAATTAAAATTAAATACTTTATATATAACAGAATTAATTTTAATATAAAACCAATTTTCTAAATAATAAACAAATAAAATTTAAAACGAAATATTATAATTTAATTAATCTAGTAGTGATTGGTATTAGATTTGGTAAGGATGACCAGGTTTGATTCTGTAATTAAGATTGGGAGGAATTAAAACTACTTAATAGCAGAATTAACCTTCAAATCTAGATCAGGCGGTTCAATGGATCGGATGGTAAATACTAAAATCAAAATAATATATTTTAACAAAAGTACATAATAAAAATTAAAATAAAAAGTGGTCTATTTACATAATTATATTCAGTAAATAAATAAATAAATAAAAACCGAAGCTGAAACCATTAAAGCTACTAGCTTGTATTGGAATCTTATCTTTTCCCATGTAAAATTGGCCACACATAACAGGATCTGACTTTGGTATGAAAATGAAAATCCATAAATTTTGGTGATGGATTGAAATTATTTCTTTTTAAAAAATTATAAAAAAAAAATTGATCAAAAACCATTGAACATAACGACGTCGTTTTAGATGCATGTGATCGTGTTTAATTACCTTGGATGCAACGACGACTCGTTCTGGTGAGTATATGCAAACCGAACTTGATCTCCGACTTCCACCGACACTGTTGAGGCGTTGCTCTCAGTGAAACGCTTGAGCAGAGCAGCCGATGTTGTTTTTGGCGACGGTGTTCGGCTGCCGGCTGCAACGAGCTCGTCCGGTGGGGACACGACGAAGCTGCTGAATACACCCAACATAATTAACTAGTCTGATAGATAGAGATAGCTCTTTTTCTTTTGTTATGAAAAGAACAAAGAATGAAATTAGTGAATACTATGAAAGGAAGAGTGAGTTTTGTTTTGTTATATAGTGGGACGAAGATGGCAGGTGAGTCATCATTTCATCATCATAATTATTGAAAGTTATGACAATCTAGTTTTTTACTCCCTCCCTCTTATAATAAATGTTTTATTTGAGTTATCTTAAGAAAATGATTTTACCAATCGTTAGTTGGTCCAGTGGTGATTGGCGCTGGACTTGGTAGGGAGAACCACGGTTCGATCCCCCGCAACTGCGATCGGGAGGGGGATGGAACCACTTGATGCCAGAACTCACCCATAAGAAAATGATTTTAGATGTATTAATTTTAACGATAAAATTAGTATTATTTATCAAAATATTCTTATTTGTTATAGGTAGTAGATTAGTTCGAAAACGTGAAAGTAAATAAATAGGGGTATAGTAGTGTAAAAAAATAACAAATCAAGATTAAAAAAGTGTAAATGAGACACTAATATGAGACGGAGTGAGTATAATATTTTTATGAAAAAATATTAATGATTTTTATGTAATAATATTTTTTTACCTAATTGTAACTTTGATCTCTTTATTTTGTTTTTTTTTTTTATTTTGATTTTCTATTTTTAAAATTACGATTTTGGTCTTCTTTTGAGTTTTTTATTAAAAAAGAGATAAAATAGATACTAATTTTGCAGAAAAAGCAAAATATGAAGATGAAAATTGCAAAAAAAAAAACTAAAAAAATAATTAAAATAATGGTTCTTAAAATAAAGAGATAAAAATTAAGAAAAAGACAAAAAAAAAATTAAAATTGTAATTAAATGAGTGCTTTTTACTTTAAATTAAATATAAAAAAACAAATTAAATGAATAAAAGTTTAATGAATTTAATCAAAAATTGAACCAAATACTTAAGTTTTATGGATTGAACTTTCTTTCATATTTGAAAAAGTAATTGGAAAGTGTTGGCAGCGGATCAGAAAAATCCAATTAAATTGATAATTTAAATCAAATTAAATTGATTATTATTGATTTGGTTCTAAAACCGAATCAAACCAATAAAAAACTGATATGGTTTGGTTCGGTTATCGGTTTTAGTTTTTAAGAACCGTCAAACCGATGAACTGAACCAATGGTAATAATGAAGTTCTAAATATTTTATTCAACTCATAATTAAGCTCAAAATTTTGATCGGTCCAACCATTATCTATTTTTGTCTACACTTCCTTTCAGCAGAACACGTAGCTAGAACCAAACTCAAAAACATAGAAATTAGAAACCATACGTCACAAAAAACATGTTTTCACTTAACTACTGCTCTAGCTGCCCGCAACTATTGTTCCTCTCACTACCGTCATTTTAATATGTTATGATCGTCTTCTTCGTGTTCAAGTTCTCTTAGTTAATTTTTCATTTTTTTATACTTTTTTTTTCTTCTTCTTCAACAAAATTCCTTCTAGTCTTGTTACAAAATAGTTTTTATGTGTGTTTGAGGTGTGAAATATGTTAATTGATCTGTGTTTTGATGTATTATATTTTTTAAGCTTTGAAATCCTTTTCAAACATTTTGATGTCAAATATTAACTTTTATATTTAATAGTGAACTTATTTCATCATGCAATGGAAATCATGTCACTCTTTCGTATGAATTAAGAGCAACTTCTAATTTATTTGAAAAATAGAGCGTGAAATATATTATTTTTAAAAATATCAGCATAAAATGCACACAAAATATACGATAGTGGAGATTATACTAATGAATATAATGTTTTAAAATATAAACACTATAAACCGATCATCCAAATCGAACCGAACCAAACCGATTATTTTGGTTTGGTTTTATTTTTGAAAAATGTTAAAAACTAAACCGATAAAAATATCATCGGTTCAGACCTTTTTTTGATGAAAAACTAGTCCAAATCGATCCAGTTACACCCTTAGTGTTGGCATTAATTATAACAAGTAATTATATAAGACAAACTTTATATATACATCAATCATAATTTAAATGCAGAATAAAATAAATAAAAAATTATATAATTGCATGATTTACGACTTGTTAATATATGAAAAATGAAAATGCATAAAGAATGTTATATTTATAATGATAAATCTTCCTCTATTTGATGGTTTAAAGATATCATATCATATCATATATATATATATATATATATATATATATATATATATATATATATATATATATATATATATATATATATATATATATATATATATATATTTATTTATTTATTTATTTATTTATTTATATTTGTGTGTGTTTGTTTTTGAAACGAGACGATGATCTGAGAGGTTGAACTGATACGGTGTTGTGATAGTCTAAGCAAGGTCGGTCCAACCTCTTTAGAGGCTTAAATTTTTTTTTTTTAAATGAGGCCTTTAAAATGTATTTTAAAATAAGAATTTTGTATTTTCTAAGTGTTGAACTCAAGATCAAAAGAAAAAGAGGCCTATATTTTAACAACTCAACTATGATAATATATGTAACTAATGTGTCATTATATATTTTTATAGTTAAATAAAAAAATTTTGAGGCCTTTTTTAAGCCCAAAATTTTGAGATCTAAAGCCCTATCCTAGGTTGCTTGGCCTTTGGGCCGGTCCTGGGTCTAAGGTGCTCATATGGTGGAGATAGGCTAATATGGAAAGTTAGCACTCTAACGTCCAAGTCAATAAGAGAGTGAGAAATGTAGCGCCAATTGAAAAATAGAACTTGTACTTAGGAAATGGTGCGCTAACCCCTTTAAATAAGAGAATTACTTAGCAACTAAAATGTGACAGTGAGTGTGAAATATGTATGACCGTCAAATGGATCTAGTAAGTGAGAATGGGGTTTGCGAGTGAAATAATCTGAGTAGTACGAGACACATAATCCATTTATCCTCCACCTTATTTTGTATCCTTCTAGTGTTGGGCCTTTATGCTTGTGTTGGGTATTTTGGTCCACGCAGAACAGTAGCCCCCCCAAGCCCTTGTCTTCTATTATGTAAAGTAACGGTTTTGTAATCATCTTCCACCTTCAGATACCGACTGGCGCGCAAACCACTCTACATCTTCAGGTTTAAGATAATTGAACAGGGGCAGCTGTCATACCCCAAAATTTGCCCATGCTATTTTTCATACACAAAACCAAATCAAAAGACAAAGCTCCAAAACACAGTCTCCCACACAGAAGTTCTAAACTAGGGTTTGAATAATTCAAAGGAAAATCATTGAATCAATGGCTCAAGGTGGTTCCATAGGGTCACTAACATCCCAAAGTATCTCCATATAAAGTTTCAAGTCAAACAGAGCAAATTTAGTCCCTCAAATCCTGATTAGGTCAACAGTCGACTCCCAAGGGCAAAACAGTCATTATACAGTCAAAACTCAAGATATTTGGTCAACAACATTCTCATAACCCTAAAATCATCATTTGATCAAGGGTTGATCATGATGATGCAAGGAAAGGATCAGAGAAGTCAAAAGTCAAAAGTTACTATTTTGGGCATGAACTGAAAAAGTCAACCAAACTTTGAAAATTCACCAAATATTCATACTTCATCAGAAAAATTCCCACCAAAGCTCATTTTGAAGGGAATTCATTCCTCTATCCAATTGTCCAAGAATCAGAGCTCATAGGTCAATGGTTTGAGAGATATGACTTCATACATTATAGGTCCCTTTCAAAAGTCAACAAAAAGACGCTTTTTTTAAAAAGGACATAAAATGAGCATGGAAAATAATTTTGATATGAGACCAAAGACATTGGTTAGAGGACTCTCTAAGGTTTCTAAAAAGTCCTAGAACACCTCCATACCTCAAAAATTGAGGGAGATACACCTTGTCAAAGTTGGACTATTTTTGAGAAAAAGATATGAAAAGAAAAGGGTTCAAAATCCAAAATTCTCCAAATGGGCCTATGATTTCTTCACCCAATCTTCATTAAAAGCCCATGCACGCCCAAAAATTATATCCTTATAGTTTATATTATTTTTTATTAATTATTTTGTGATTTTAATCATTTAAAATCATGAATTAATTATAGAAAAATATAAAATATAAAAGATATGATTTGTGTCTATTTTTCAATCATCATTAATCACCAAAATATTCCAATATTCATTCAATTTTCGTGCAAAAGCAAATTGGTGGAGAAAAGATTTAATTTTGGACATATTTGCAAATAAAATTTCTCAAAAGAGCAAATTAAAGATTGGAGAAGATTGGATTCGTTTTTAGTTGACCTAATCATCCTCTATAAGTACATGAACACCCACAGATGCAAGGTTTACGAATTTCTGCAGCCAAAGAGTTCCAAACCCGAGCCAAAAAGTTTCACAAAAACTCAAGCATCAATTTGGAATTCTAAGCCAATTCAAGCATTGCAATTGATCAAGATTCGTTCCCTGATCATCACTGAACAGTTACAGATCATTATCGAGCCTCAAAGCACCACCAATCATCTCCTATTTGCCAAGGTATGTGCTTCTGAAAATCCTTTCGATTTGCATCATATGGGCATCCACACTTGAAATCATTGGCATATTATTGTTTATCTTAGTGTGTTAGTCGTTTCTGGATAAATTGGTGCGGTATTATGTTGTTTCGAGCAAGATGCCATGGTTAGGGTTCTTGCTCCTATTTGGGGTTTTTTCGTACAAGCAAAATCAGGTTCAATTAATGCCATGGTTATATTCGCAAGGAGCAGACGAATCGAATGGTAAGGGTGCGAAAAATTTCTATGCGCGTTTGTCCCTGTTCGCTATTTTTGCAGGAATGGACATGGTCTACTACAACGCCTTTTGAGAAAAAGCGCTGTAAAATCTCTGGCCAGAGGTTGAAGATAAAGCGTGGCACTCTCCCATTGGTGGGCTTTGGCGCGCGTTTGGTTTTGAATCAGGTGGATCCAGCGCATTAAGAAACACGCTACTACCATGTGCCCTCACCATCACGTCCATTCATCTGAACAGCCAGTTGATCCAACGCCCTTGGAGACGCAGGTGCACTTAGAACCACCATAGATGCGCCACACTGGATCAGAAGCTAAGTCTTGCAATTTTTTTTTCTTTTTAATTACATAGTTTTTTTTGTTTATTTATATATATGTTTTATTCTTTTCCTTCTTCTTTATTTATAAAAATATATATATTTTCTAAAGCCTTTTTCTTAATATATAATAATTATTATTTTATTTTATTTTAATTATGTTTTTAACATATTAATATATTTAATATTTATTTTTTTTTTTTCTTATTCATTTATTTTATATTATATACTTATTTATTAATATTTAATATCTATCTTTTTATATATTTATTTTATTAAAATTATTTTATTTTCTTAATATTATATATTAATTTATTTTAATTAGTTTTTATATATCTTTATAAAAATCATATTTACTATCCATAAAAAATCATAAAAAATGTTTTTTGCCTGATTTTATTTTCTCTCTCCGATTTAATTAATTAGGTTGCGAAACCAATAATTAATTAAATCGATTTATCATTATATTCTATTTGAATTCGAACCAGGATTTATTCTACACTGAGAATTCTTTTGCCATGCCTTTTCAGGGTTATCAGCAGGGTTCTTCCCGACAATGCATCTGATCGAGACCAAAAGCTAAGTCCCGATTCAACTCTTGTTATCTATTTATTTATATATTTAATGCAAAACTATTCTCTCCTTTTGTTTATTTTCCCTATTTTAAAATTAGGATTTATTTTCAAATGTCAATGAACTGTCTGTACACTCACGCCTTGTTATTTTCTTCTGTCAATTCTCAGATGATCAGAGTCAATGTTTCTGACAAACCCTTGCCCTCAACCCTGTCAGGCAAACACCAAAGCTAAGTACATTCTCTCTGTTTTACCTTTAGTTCATTATTTTATTTTTCTTAATTAATGAAGTCTGCCCTCGAACCGATTATGCACTCCCCTTCAATTTTCTGTTTCTTCTTTCTTTCAGGGTTTGTCAAATGCCAAAGCTACGTCATTGGTAACCCTAAATCTTTTCTTTTTTTTTATTTTATTATTACTTATGCCAAACCCTATTAAGGGATCCGCTGGTTACAAATCCCCTCTCCTCCGCTGGTTTCATTTTCCCCCTTCCCTTTATTGCTTTATATACTGCGTGGTTAGTAATTTAGGGAGTGCAACTCGTTAATTGAATTAGAATAACTAATTAAAAGATAAATATCTGAATTGAATCACGTGATTGGTGCACACACGCACGCTTTTTGAGGTAACCCTCTCTGTTGCTTGTTGCCTGTTGCCTGTTGCCTTGTTGCCTGTTGCCTTTGTGTTTTTGCAGAATAAGCCACGTCCCTCGAATTCGAGGATACCTCAGCCATGTTGCCTCGATAAAAAGGTCACGACCCTAATGATGCTGCCTTCGATACACAAATGACCTCGACCCTCGGATGTTGCCTACGGAAAAAGGCTGAGGTATCTTCTGGCTGCCTACGAAAATGGCTTATTCTGATCCTTGCCTCAGACTACCTGCCCTCCTATGGCATGGGACAGTCTTATGGCAAAGGATGCTTCGATGACCCTTCAATCTCCAAACGAAAGGCTTCCTGCCCTCTTATGGCAAGGATAGACCCTTTCATTCTGAAAGGCAAAAAGAGACCTATCATCTGAGTTTAAGGTAATTGCCCCTAATTGCCTTGCAATGCTCAAACTTTTTTTTATTATATTCTTTCCCATAATTTTTCAAAAGGGCAACGCTCATTTACGAGCTAAAGTCCCTATCTTTTTCATCTACTTTTTCTAAACAAACGAGCAAGCAAAGCAATTAAGAGCCCATGGAAAACCATGGATGCAAAGGGTGCCTTACACCTTCCCTTTGCATAAATTACCCCCCGAACTTAGATTTCTTTAAAAAGGTTTTTTTCTGTTTCTTTTTGCCTTTCCGAATTTGTTTGGATAAAATAAAAGTCGGTGGCGACTCTTGCTTACCGCGACATTCCGATTAATAAAAAGTCAGTTCACCGTATTACAGAACTGGCGACTCTGCTGGGGAAATACCGATAAAAGAGGGGTTACCTTAAAAGCTTAGGATTCACTTAAATGTTTTCTACTGTTTGCTTTGCTTGTTTTATTTTTCAGGGCTGTTTTGGGAAAATTGAAGGACGAATCCTATTCCCGGATTCAAGAACACTTAAGATTAGGAGTGGCATAGTCATGGAGACCCCCCTTGTGCATGCTTGGGGTTGGTCAAAATGAAGTTCACACTTGAGTTAGGCCTCCACTGGTTATTGTGTACCTCTTTTGCATGAGAGAGGTTTATGCATGTATCTTTGGGTGCGTCGGAGCTCAAGGACCTTTAGTTACCCTTAACCCATCCTGGCTTTTAGGAACGTAGTGGGAGGGCTATTCTTGGTGCATGCCAAGTTATGGTCGCTACCCGATACTACAGCTCAGATAGGTTTCTTCCTAAAGTATCATTGCGTGGTATGCATGTACCATGTTCGAGGGTGCTTTAGAGGGGGCTGACAATTCTGAGTCACTTGGTAGAACCCGTTGCTGAAATCTCCTTATCCATAGAAATACCCTTGGGAAGGACGCCTGATCAGACTCCATGCAAGCCTTAAGCCAAAAATTGTGTGACTTGTGTGACTTGATTGTGTTTGTTACTAACTATCGTTTCCTTGCAGGTTTTGTTAAAAGGACTTGTTTGTCCTTACAATCTCACACTATGCCTAACTAACTTTATTCGCATAACATCATGACATCATGACATCATAAGCATAACATGATTAACTAACCCTTTCAAGGATCTTAGGAATTTAGGGCGCACAATTTCAGGTGCTCTTATCAAGGGCTGAATTCCTATCTAGGGGCAAGAGGATTTATTTTCTTCTGGCCACACACCTCCCAATTCGAAGACTCAGTACTTAGCAAGGGGCAAGAGGATTTATTTTCCTCTAGCCACGTACCTTCAAATTTAGAAGTATCCCGAATCGGAGGCGATGACCCACTCGATATGGTGAGCTTGATTCTCAAAGAAAGACGTTCAAAGACAAAAATTAGATTTCTTCAGACAAAGACGCGAACAAACCATTTCTAATGTTGCTAACTAAATTCCTAAAGATCCTTGAAAAACATTGCACCTGCATTCATAACATCGCATCACAGGTTTCTACCACAAGTTTCTCACCTCCTTGCTGTTTATTTCAGCATCATGAATCTCGAGCAATCAGTCAAAAATCTTCAGGCTCAGAACAACCAGTTCCAGAAAATAATCTTTCACTTAGCCAAGGGGCAAGAAGAATTAAAGGCACTTCTGTCCGAGAAGGAGAAGGACCAACAAAGGGAGCAAGGTGTGCAAGATAAATGGAAATCCAAACCTAAGCGATCATTCACCCCGTTGCACATGCCGATGTCTCAAGTTCTGCAACAACTGCTCAACCAGAACTTGATAACCTTATTACCTTCATATTCAATCCCTACAAATCCTGCTCCTGGGTATAAGTACCATGCGAGATGTGCTTATCATTCGAATAGCCCTGGCCATGACACAGAGGATTGTGGACCATTGAAGCATAAGATCCAAGACTTAATTGACAACAAGATCATTGACTTCAATTCAACTGGGGGGCCTTACATGGCTAATACCATGTGTAAACAACAAGTTGGGGAAGCTCTGATCTCCACATCAGCATCACAACCACAACATAAGCATAACGCGCCTAAAAGACAATTCACAAAGATCAACATGACTTTGGCTGAAGCGTTGCAACAGATGCTGAGGAAAGGGCTAATGACTTTGAGGGATCCTCCTCGGAATCCTAATATTTCGTCTCATCAGTATAATCCTAATACAAGATGTGCTTACCACTCCGACAGCATCGGACATGACACTAACGATTGTTGGCTACTGAAGAATAAAATCCAAGACCTCATTGATGATAAGATGATTGATTTCAATTCACCCGAGGAATCTCATGTGGCTAATGCTGGGAACAATCGGAAAGGTCACAATGAACCCAACCAATCTGTAGGGACAATTCTGATCTCTACACCAGTTCCACAACAAAGATGCAAGTCAGGAGCACCTAGGCGTCAGTTCACGAAGATCAACATGTCACTGGCTCAGGCATTACAACATTTGTTGAAAGCAAACTTGATCACTGTGAGGGGTCCTCCTGTAAAGCCCAACACTTCCGCTCCCAGCTATAAGCCCAATGCGAGGTGCGCATACCACTCCAATAGCCCTGGACATGATACAAATGATTGTTGGCCATTGAAGAACAAGATTCAAGACATGATCGATGCTGGTGAAATTGAATTCCCTCATCCCCAGACTCCTATAGTGATCCCTGCTCCCAGGCACAGTCACGACAAGAATGATTAATGTCATAGTGGATGAACTTTAGATCATTAGATTTACTTTCATTTGCAATTTCTATTCTGTTTGTTTAAACATTCAAATTATGATAGACATTATTTGTTTTAATAATCATCATCAGTGCATTG